>NW_025064909.1:133019-134167 GCF_019112545.1 Guyanagaster necrorhizus
GTGTTTCAGCAAAAAGAAAGCCAAGGAGCGAGCTATACAGCGTGTCCAGGAACGTCGGAATACAAAATCGGGCAAGAAGGCAGGAGAGGCAAAGACAGAGAAGTCAAACATCACAGAAGAGACTGCCAGCCAAGCGAGTATTGATCTCTTGTCCCCAGCATCATCTAACTGGAATATGGACACAGGTGCTTCATCTCACATGAGCCATCGTCGAGACTGGTTTCATGTCTGGACACCACATGTGGTTCCGATTCGGTTAGCGGACAATTCAATCATCTATTCGGCGGGCATGGGGACAGTTGTGTTTGAGCCAAAAGAGAAGAATGGAGAGGTCTGTGAGGCTGTCGAGTTCCAGGATGTACTGCATGTACCTGATCTTCGCAATAACTTGCTTTCACCCTTCCATCTTACACGTCATAAAGGATATGAGATCAACATAGCCGGGTCATCGGTCCAGTTCTTTCAAGACAAAGCACTTCGTTTCTCAGCTACTGTCAATGATAACAACGTCGGATATCTTAATGGTACCACTCGCACTACAAGGCCGGTAACCTCAAGTACTGCAAGCACCTGTCCACTTGACCTGACCCTATGGCATCGACGAACCTGTCACAGAAGCATAAACATTATCCGGGACATGTACGAGAATCAGCTCGTCTTAAATATGAAGATGAACAATATGCAATCTAATCCCGATCCAATTTGCGAACCTTGCCTTATGGGCAAGCACAGGCGACATAATATTCCTCGAGGCCCCTCACTCCTTCCAACACGCCCTCTTGCAATTGTATTTTCTGATCTTAAGGGACCTATGCCAGTCGCTACACCAGAAGGTTATCGCTACTGGATCACTTTTATATGTGGTGCTCTGCGTTTTTGGGCTGTTGCCTTGCTAAAGCACAAGAGCGACGCTCTGGCTGAATTTAAATGCTACAAAGCCTACGCTGAAAACTTTCATGGTCTGAAGATCTTAGAGGAGCAAGATGATGGTAGAGGAGAGTATATGGGTCGTGAATTTGATCAGTTATGCATAGAAGAAGGGATATCAAGACGCCATACTGAGCCCGATGAGCCTCATCAAAATGGAATTGCAGAACGTGCAAATCGCGATATTGCTGAAGGGGCTATTACTATGCTCTATGAAGCTC
>NW_025064909.1:136842-198313 GCF_019112545.1 Guyanagaster necrorhizus
ACTAGCTTTTGACTTTCGACTCCAGACCTGGCTTTCCCTGCTGCGCTACGCAACCTGCTCTCAACAGAGCCAGGTTTGAAGATCAAGGGCCTCTGTCACATTACTGAATTATTCAAATTCTGGTACTTGCATCTATTGATTCTGTATGCAGTTGCCTCGCTCATAACCCATTCTCTCCCACAACCCATAGGATGGTCCGTCTACCTAAGTGCGGATTCCTCAAATTACTCCCTCATAACCCGTAGTGCTGAATGGGTATGGGTTATACGGAGGGGGCTATGAGTGTTCCAGTTGAACAGCACGAACGGCACGAACGGCACGGATATAGCCGGAAAGGTTCAGCCTAGAGTCTTTATACACCTGACGTTCCACCCTCCCTTTCTTCCCCCAACATAGAAAAACCCTTAGTCGATTCTGCCTCTGAGCCTTTTTTCTTTCTGTTTACATTTGTTACAAAAAGCGATCCACAAGTAAGCCCTTTAGCTTTTCTTTGATCTCTCCTCGTTACTGATCGTTCCTTCCCAGTGGCGCCTAACCCCTTCAACCTCGACGAAGTGTTCTACGACTCGTGCCTGTACATCCCCGCACAATTCGGAAACGAGCCGCCGATTGCCTCAACCTCGACCCTCGTCCCACCCACCGTCTACACATTCGGCAAGTGCGAGGGTGACATCGACTCGTCCCGTCTCACCGACCATTACCCTGCTGCTTATAAAGACTTCTTCGGTACGCCCAGTGGCGCTCCCTGCATCTACAAGTCGGGCCCTGCCTGGCCTGAACGCCCAGGTCCGCATGCGCAGCGCTTCATCCGTGAGGCACGCCCTGTCTATGGCCACCCTATCGCAGGCTCCTGGCTCGAGATCGGTACGGAAATCTACAAGTCCCTCGACTCTCACGGCGTCATGTGGACCTCGATCGACCCCGTCGCCTTCGCCAATGCAGGGGAGAAGACGCCGTTTTGCCCACTCCTTATGTGGATCGGCGTGAAGCACAAGACTCTCCCCTTCGACGCTGCGGTGGCTGCCGCCGACGCCATCAAGCTTATCCTCAGTCTAGCTGGCTTCCCTGACATCGAGGTCGCTTTTCGCGAGTCGGAGGTGACCCACTCTGTTGGTGGCCCGAAGCTCCTCCCCTTCACCCCCCTCTTCGACCGCATCCCCAAGTTCCGCAAGCCTTTCACGCCCACGCTTGGCCTCTCCATTGCCCCACTCAAGACACCCCACTACGAGGGCACCGGTGCCCTCTACTTCCGCCTCGGCAAAGATGACGATGAGCGCGTCGTCCTTCTCACTGCTGCCCATGTCGCTCGCCCTCCTGCATATGCCTACATGGGCACGTTGCGCCAGCACACCAGACAGCAACATGAGCACATTGTCGCCCTCGGCTGCATGGGCTACTGGAATGCTATAAATGCCATGATGGACACCATCGGCGACCTCGCTCGCTCCATCAAGGTGTGGAACAAGGTGATCTCCAGGCTGGGCGAGTTCGTTGAGGGCGAGGATGCAGCGGTCACCGATTCGCGCAAGTACACCCAGCGTGACGTGGAGAAGGCGATGAGGATAATCGACAACTTGAACAAGCTTCACGACGAGGTTACTAAACGCAGGACGCACCCGGACCTGCGAATCATCGGCTTCGTCCTCCACGCTGAGCCCATTGTCGTCGCCGACGGACCCACCGAGTTTACGCATGACTGGGCCTTTATCCAGCTTTACCCTGAGAAGATCGACTGGAGCACCTTCCCAGGAAACAAGGTCTACATTGGTACGTTTCCCATCTCGTCCCGCAGTTTCAATTTTGGCTGACTATTATATCCCTGCAGGTGGCAACCTCTCGGTGCCTGACTTCCGCAACTTCTTGTTCCCACAGCCCAAGGACAAGGTGGGCTATGAGTACCCGGATGATGGGCTCCTCCAGGCCTTTGGTGTCGTGAAGGACGACGAGATCCGTCAACCCCAGCACCTCGATATTCACGGCGAAAAGGCACTCCTTGTAGTGAAGAATGGCCCAACCACAGGCACCACCGTCGGTCGTGTCAACGGGCTCGAGTCTTTCACTCGCGTCTACACTGACTATAGTGCCAAGTATGTGTCCATCGAAGTCGCCATCCTGCCCTACACCGACAACAAGAAGCTGCCCAGCTCCTTCTCCGCCCCTGGAGATTCCGGTGCCATCATCCTCGACAGGGCTGGCCGCATCGTCGCCTTGCTCACCGGCGGTGGCGGCACGAACCATGAGACAGACGTGACCTATGGAACCCCATACTGGTGGCTCGAGGAGAAGATCAAGAAGGCCTTCCCCGACTGCCACCTCTACTAGGTCGCCACCTAGGTTTACACATTTTTTAAATGCAAGCAGAAACTCAGGTCTTGTTCTTTTTTTCTTCTTTACTTTCCTTTTCACACATAACTAATGCCATCTCTCCTCAATATACAGGTAGACCTCTCGGACTCGTCGACTCGTTGTGCACGTCCTGGACGAGTTGGTTTGTTGTTGGTCAGCCCTTGTACACTATCATGTCTTTCTGCTTCTTGGACATTCATAGCATATCTTTTTGTCTTGTTTTTTGTACTATTATATGTTGTACTTTGTAATTAACAGTGTTCATGCATGTTTCTAACTTGGGTGCGATTAAGTAAAAGTTTGATACCAAAGGTAAAGTTCTACACAGGCACTTGTCGCTCTGGTGCTAAGTCATGCTCTGTGACTTTTCTCTCTCTTCTCTCTCGCTTGCCGACTTCAAGGTGACGACTAAGAGTCTATGTCAGCTTCATCTCGCAACTTTGTTCCACAGATGTAAGTGCCATCGTTTGTGGGGAGTTCAGGATGCAGCAACTGACGAGATCCACGGTGAAATGAAGGTCTTGGGGGTACAGCTCCGTCTCTGTTATTGACTCGACGACCTCTTTGCTCTCGTGTACGCCTAACCTAACGGACATCAAGCGGCAATATTCTTTGTGCAATATTCTTTCGTGTGAGGAGGGCCTTACCGAACGGCTACCACCCATCTCGTACCTCATACTCGTAGGTGCAGAGTAGCGTGCAGAGTAGCCAGGTACTTCGCCAGTCCTGGTCCTTCGTCTCCGTCATACCATGGTTCAACTCTTATCCACGTCCGTGTCGTTGAAGCTAACGCTAGTCAGAATCGAAGGCGTACTCTCCACCCACGGGAAACCATAGGAAAACACGATAGACTCGAATCAGTGGCGAAGGACGTTTGGGGCCTTGCTGGATGTTGGGCTTCGATTCGCCAGACGTTGGAGGACTGTGCCGGCCTGACGGTAGCTGATCTACGAGACATGCCCCAGGTGTTGTGAAAATTCCGCCGTTGTTCTATCGACCAAATGTAAGAGCTTGTTTCGGTCTACTTTGTCTTCCGAGTCATATCCGTATGTGATGCGCAGGATCATATCTGCAGTAAGACTGAGTTTTTATTAGGTAGATGTAGGTTTGAATCTTTGTTCATGGTGACTCACCGAGAGATGAGGTAATGAAACTTCTCCGGCCCCTCTAAGAGCCGCTTCAGAAGCTGTCGTATTTCGTTCTCTTGAATCGTAGTCAACTTTCCAACGGCCCTGGCGTTTAAGCAATTGTGCAAGAGTCTTTGCTGCATCCTCAAAGTAGCACCTGTTAGACATGAACGGAATGAGCTAATTCCAGCCGATGGGGTCACAGACCATAGTGAAATGAGGTCGGTCAGAATAATTAGGGCTTCGTTTAACCAGTAGATCCATGGAAGTATCAGAAGAGCAGGGTATGATGACTGTGACCGACTCGGAGCAGAAATTCCCTAGAGGAAGACCACAGTCAATTCGAAGCGAAATCGAAGAGGGAAGAATACTGACCGTAGACTTCCCTCCAGCAAGCAAATGTTATCCAGGGTCTCGTCGTCGGCATGTCCAGAATGTTTCCAAGAAAGCGAAATCCCCATGGTCCAGGCGGAAGACGGAAACACGGAGTGGGCTTTGCCGGAGCAGTCTGTCCATAGGGATTCGTTGAAGAACACAGTCTCGCCATTTGCTCTGACGTTGCCTCATGACTTGGAGCTCACGTTCACGCGAATCGAAAAAAGTGCAGAGGATGCCGTTAGGTGTCCGGAAAGATGGGGAGTAGACGGATTATGGGTTCTTCCATGAGCCTCGAGAATTACTTATAGTGAATGATAGGGTTTAATTTAATACCGCATGCCAGCCCATGTACAATGTAAACAAGTATCCTAATACTAGTTCTAGAGATCATCACATTGGATATGAATCACGTAATAAATGATCACCAGGGCCTTTCGAGTCGTAACCGGATTTTAAGCGTGTTATCGAAGACGAAGACCCAAGTGACGTGCAAATGAATTCACCAGAGCATCAGTTCGGAGCCAATAGTTATAAGAATCGCTGCTAAGAGGCCCATCGGTATCGACGCGGAACCTGCTATTGAAATTGAATTTCCTGTCACACAGGGCCTAGTCGAAATCCTGCCATGCTGTTGCCCTTCTTCCAGAGGGAAAGATCAGTGACCGATTGCCCATTAACGAAGAACTCGAGGCGGATATCAGTGATGTCATTATGTTTGGGAACCTGGTCGAGGGAGGATGTCCACCATTGGAGGCAGTCGTTGGTGAGCCGGAAGCCGTTTGTGCCATCGAACGGAATAGGGATGATGATTTTTGATACTCCGGACAGCGAGGTGATAGGTGGCGCAGGTGCTGTAGCGGGGCCATGATTAGCATAGAATAGACAGGGTTTGAGTGTGGGACTGACCAAGGTAAAAGTCCTCGCAATCTATGTTCAGTTCACGAGGTAACAAGACCTCGACCAATCTGACCGCCCTTGCCTGTCTTTGGAGGTGTTGAACTTTCCATAAAGTAGTCGAAGACTCCTGCTCTTCCTTGAAATGGGACGCGAATATGGCGAGCTTCTTCCAGGAACTCAAAGATAAAAATCGCGGAGCATTGCACATCTTTGCCATGTCCAACATTTCACAGCCAGACTATGAAGCGCTCCGGAGCATTTCGGCGGACACGAATTGGTCATTCTTCGACGACATTTTTACATCCTTTCTAGCCGGTAGACGTAAACCCAATCTAGGTTTCTACCGCTATACGCTTTCTCAAGCGACCTCGATCCCTCTCGAACCATTTTCGCAGACGACAAGCTCGAGAATGCACTCTCTTCGCGTTCACAGGGACTATATGGCCTCGTCTACCGCAAGAGAGGAAGTGGCAGCATCTACAATGGATGAGGTGCTGATGTATGTAAACGAAGACGGGATCGTACAGGTGAATCTTTCTCCACCTTGAATCCACAGGTGAAACCTAACTTGCCTGGTTAGACGTACTTTGACCACACCCGGCCACGAATCGATCCTGTCGTCTGTGTCAATGTTCTCAGCCTCTTCTATTCCTATGGTCGAGGAAATGAGATGAACCAGACATTGGAACGGGTGTACCAGGTTCTTCTCCATCGTGCTTACCTCCAAGGATCACGGTATTACGAGACAGCAGAGAGCTTTCTCTTCTTCCTCTATCGATTTATCGGCGACTGTGATAACCCAGCCATCCATAGTCGTTTCTATCCACTCCTGAAAGAGAGTGTTATGGAGCGGATTGGGACGGAAGGAGACGGACTTGCCTTGGCAATGCGTCTAATTGTGTGCAACTTTACAGATGTGAAAAATGACATCGACCTCCAGACTCTTCGAGGACTCCAGCCCGAGGATGGAGGATGGGATACCGGTTTGATATACAAGTATGGGTCTTCGGGTCTGAGTATTCGGAATCGAGGTCTGACAACGGTAATGGCTATCCACGCTATCCAGCGTAGTAACTTCGCTAGTTCCTCACTATGAGACAACACGAGCGAGCCTTTAGATAGCAGTAGTAAGTATCGTTGATTATGTTGTAGCTTATTGATCTCATACCATTACAATCTCGTATCGGGCATCCCATATTCTTTACAGTAGCTGTAGCTGTATGAATATGCACTAGAGCCAATAGTCACTGAGAACGGCTCCATCATCCGAAGAGGTCGTCCAGGTGTACCGTTATAGCCAGTAATCCTGCGTCTGTTTGAACAGTCAGCGAGAATTTCTAGATGAAAAGCGATGGAATTTGATCACCTTATTGTAGTAAAACAACCAGATACGACCGGTCCAATACTTAGTGCTCGTCCGCGGATTCAGTTTCGCGCGACAGTGAAATAGGCTAAAATTGCGTTTCAGCGAAGCGGACGACTTGGCATGTAGATTTTATAAGGAAAATGAGGTGATCTTGAAGCATATAGAAAGGACTTTGTTGACCTGCCACAATAAAATAGCCAAAAAGCGACCGTTACAGTGCTGTACGCCAGAGAACTGCGGAAACGTTCTTCTGCAATACGAATGACCCTTAGCATGTACAGCGTTGTGGCATCCTGTACTGTTTTCAGTGTTTCATTGGTGCCAAATCGGAAGGAGCTGACCTTTGGCAATAAAGGTATCCTTCCTGATACGATTAGATCGACCCTCCGTGGTAGGTACCATCCAGCCATGCTATCCAATGATGAACAAAAGGGCCACGAAGAACACTAGCACATACCGATGATCGTAGAGGTGCTAAACGTCAAATCCTTGCTTGATACTTGCATTAGAAGTCGGCCTTAGGTCGAGTCGGTGCCGCCTATCGCTAGCCCTTTAAGCGGCACTACCACCACCAATCGACCACAAATCCGAAGTTTTCTTTTATTGCCATGCCTAGAAATATGCGTAAGAACGCTGACGAGGGAAGAACGGAGACTTTGCTCACTGAGCCCGAAGTCTTTGCCCAAACTGGCTGGGAAGTAGATTCACGCCAGTTTAGGAGGACAAAAGAAATGTTACAAAAGGTGTGCTGACTGATATTGGCGTGACTTTCGGGGACGACGCGTGATCTGACCGTTGGCAACGACATGCATCCTTCTTTCAACTGCCAGTCCACTACAAGGTCACATAGAACGGTTAGAGCATACGTTCACGGTACATGCTGGCCAGACATACAGTTCAATAATGAAAAAAGGTGTCGCGAAAAGTGGAAGGGTAGACTGACCATGGCAGAGCTGTTATCACTGATGATGTACCCAGCCGCTACTGCCAATGAATTGTCAGCCATTCGCAGTCGACCATATAAAAGGTCCTGTTCGCCACCAAAGATGTCTAGATCAAGCCTAAGAATCCTGGAAAGAGGAAGAGATGATAAGTTTGCTCACTTGGTCACAGATCCTCTCCGAACTGGCTTCCAGGCCTTTCCCGACGTCATCTAGGCTTTGCGAGGCAGAAAAATGTCGCAACAACGTGTACTAGCTGCTATTGGCATGACTTTTGGGGGAGACGCTGGAACCGTGTCGCGGGGTTCGCTAGGCAAATGCACACGATGGTGCAAAGCTACGTTACCCGAGACAACGGAAAACTACGACAAGGTCCCGGAATCCTGCCCTAAGGTGCACGTGACCCTACGCGTCTCCCGACTCAACGCGATATGTGGTGATGAAGAGAGCCGCGTTTATTTGTTGACGTCAGCAAACAACTTTGCCGTCGACCATCACGACGGCCTCGACCTTCATTTTTCCCTCGTCGCTACAGTCTGATCCTTCATGGTTGACGCGGCTACAGCAGACACAGGCTCCTTCATTGTGATTCTACTGGTCGGAACGGGTATCAACAAATGGCAATGCGCCTTGCTCAACGGGAGGCTAAGGTTCGTAAATCTGTGTATTAAGGCAGATTTCATTGACAAGCGTATCTCTAGAACCTTGAGCGATTCGATGATATCGGATTTCTTCGTGATCAAGAATGGCTCATATCGAGTATCGCCTCAGTGTTAGATATGAGAAGGACATGGCCATACCGACGTAACGATGAAGGAAGTATCTTTGCTGTCGATTCACCGAAAGAAGTTGTGGTAGTTCCTGTCCTGCGCGCCCAAGATGCGAAAATATAAATTTATATCCAGATATCCATTGAAAACTGTATTTTAGGGATCTTTAACCAAGCCCCCCCATCGATGAACGTGACAAAAATCTCTCGAGTCCAAGTATGCAAGCGTGCCCGAAGGACGGCTAACACTGAACTGCCACTTGTGTTGCTTGTGCCAAATACCAATGGCCGTACAGATATACTCGGTGCGTTCCTCTTCCCTTCATATTTAATTTCAGCACCTGAAATCATTTCCGCAGTACGGATGTCCGACCCTTGTGAATGTATGGCGACGTTCAATTGTGTTACCACGAGAACGGCGTGTCTGTTAATTTCAAAAATGAGGTGTTCGCACGTAAATATTCCCTTCATTTTTTAGCCAAAAACTGAACACCGACTAAGAACTCCTGCCCTCGAACTGATTTCATTTTTACTTCCGTTTTGGAATGCCGAAAATTTTTCTCTCTCCCTCTGAAATCCGCCTAAACTTCAGATCCAAGTCGTGGGGTAAAGTCAGAGCAAAGGGAGAGAACGTGTTCTTCAATGAATCCTTATGGATGGAGGGCTCAGGTAAAGACCACTCGTGCTCCCGCAGAAACATGGCTGTCAACGTTCTTTGCTCGTACATGGCAAAATTCCTTGCTGGGCACTGCCGTGGCCCCAGAGCGAACGGAAGCCATCCAGATTTCTGCCATCCGTGTTCCAAAAATCTTTCTGGGATGAAAGCATCAGGAAATTTCCAACGCTCTTCGTCATGGTGAATGGCGTAGATATTCACTATCAGTGAGGTACGCGCGGGAACGAAGTATTTTCCGAGCCGGACAGATCGATTCGACTGACGAGGAACGATGTAGGAAATCGGGGTATTGATACGCATGGCTTCGCGAATACAAGCAGTGAGATACGGCAGTGATATCCCGGAGAGTTGTTCGACGGTTGGGTCAAGATCGTCGCCCAGTACTTCCATGATTTCCTCCCGCGCCCGCCGCTGCATGTCAGGATGGCATGCAAGAAAATAGAACAATGTCGATATCGCACCGGCGGCCGTATCCTGATAACGGATGGAAGTGAATTCAATGCCATCGAGTGCAAGTAACGACTAGGCTTACGTGTCCGCCGATGAATAACACGATCATGTTATCACGGAGCTCCTTGTGCGACATGGCAGGGTCCTTAAGCATGAAGGTCATCATGTCGTCTCCCGGATTGTTCTTCTTGTCAGTTAAGAGCTGCATGAACCTCTCGACCAAGGTATCGATCCGACAGATGAGCTTCTTCCTAGGAAAGGTACGCTCCATCCATGGGAAGATAAGGTATATAGGATTGGCAATAGCGGCCATGACAGCATTGTACTCTTGGACAAATGGATTGTCCGTTTCGATAGCGTCGAAGTTGTGCCCGAGGACCGTCGAACCCACAGCGTCGAGGGCGAAACGTTGAGCGTATTTATCCCATTGCATAGTGCGGCACTTTCCCACAATGGCGGAAAGATTATGAGCGAGGGATGTGAATGCTTGGACGGGGATTTTGGCACTGAACGCGTCGTTAATCAAGACGGACTGTTTTTGCCACCGCTTGCCATTGGACATGAGGAGACTGGCGGAACCCACGAAACGCCATAAGAGAGAAGCGTCGTCCGGAGTTTCTTTAGGAAACAGAGCAGTGTTATCGCACATTTCGCGATATACACCATCCATCGGCCAAGGACCCACACTAGAACAACATGTTCATGGGTGTCCCTCGAAAAGGGGACGATAAGCCTCTTGATCCGACGATCTTCAGACTCTCCAGTCAGATAGCTCCAAAGGAGAGGAAGTATCGCGACACGAGGGAGATGTCGCAAGTGGGAAGGAGGAACTGTGATTCGATAGCAGCACAATATCAGGATAAATGCTGCGATTATAATCCAGATATACATCGAGAAAGATGTGAAGAGACTGTCAGCTGTAAGCGATTTAAATGTATCTCAGCACATCATCGTATGCCCCACTCCGTAGCAATGTCACGTTAGTCATAGAAGAAGCAGGCGCCAGCAAGTAAGCTACATCTGAATAGAAAGGGAAAAGGTTGTGTATCGTCGGATAATATAAGCGGCAGCGACAAAGGTGGCAAGAGCAGTGGTAGCCAAAATGACGACATGGAAGTAGGGGGAACTTTACGAGCTTGACACAAGTCACTATGGGCTATAGAGTAAAGAGGGGATGATTGTACGCTTTATGAGCGACCAGTGATCCGTGCTCTTTTTGAATGAATGGCCTCAGGAAGACCTCAGGGAAGGTGCTAACCATTCTCGCTACCGAGGACGGAATGAATTCCATCTAGGATGATGATGAGGTCTTCCATCAGAGTGCCAGTACCGCATGGAACGTCAGGAGGTCCGCCTGATGTGCCATGCTACAGGAGAATGAAAGTTCCGATTGTTATGAGATGACCTTGATGACTCGGACGCCTACCTCGTTAGGTAATAGGTAGAGGCTCGAGTCGATGAAGCTGGAGCATGAAGACCGTCCTGTACCCTAGTATTCCACAGATTGTTCAAGAGAGCAATGAATCTTTAACTGATGCCAAAGATATCATCAGGATGTCACTGATTGTTCGCCGACATCTGTGATTGCGTCAACGCATTGATTCCCGGGGTCTGCTTTCGCAGACTCTTATAGCACTCGTCAACTTTTAATCATGTTAGAGACGGCTTTCCTTCGAGTGCTATCAGTGTGAAAATAATCGCAGGACACGAGGCGACGAGCCCTATGGCATACCTTCAGTCCAGGAAGTCTTGATGTTAAAAAAAAAAATAGCAGATTGCTCCAACAAGATAGACAAAAATTTCGGTTCAACTGATGCACATTCGTCTTTTATCGGATTTGATTTCTTGAACAAGACGGATCCTTGAGAGCCTTCCATTTCGAAAGACTTTCCTATTAATCGAGACTATCATAAGGTTCATATCTAGACACAGAAAGGTCAGCGAGATTTGAATTCTGGACTGCAGGCTGCAGCCTATAGAATAGTACCTGAGACCAGACGAGCATCCGATTTTGCTGAACATGGAGGATTCGGGTCAGAGTACTTTGAATTAATTCACCAGTCGGTAGATGTTAGTGTTCTTACGCTGCACGGTGAACGTTCGAAGGGCTTATGTATTTTCTTTAATATTTAATATTGATTCACCCCCCCAAGTATCTCACACCGACTCCCACGCTCTGAGGTCTACATTAACTGCTATAAATCTCTGTTTAATCGTGCTTATTCGAACTTTGTATATTGAGCCTCAACAACGGGAGGCTGGGACCCATACGTATGTCTTACCAACAGTTACTCTCGGCGCCAGTACGAGTTAACCTTGGACTCAGAATTCTCAGGCCTCAAATCGCTTGCCGAAGGTCGTACAACAAATGATGACAGACACTTGAAATATCCGTCTACTGAGCGGCGATGAATGTCGTCGTTGCCAAATCTACAGTAACAAAGTGTCAGTCCAAAGAAGAGAGCGGAAGATGCTCAAGATACGGCTTACATGTCCATCATTCCGCGCTGACGAAATCAATAGCTACGAGGACAACGGAAGATTAGTCGGACCGCCAATGCGAGAAAACAACAGCCGTACCAAAGGTACTCATTTCTAAATGCGTTCACAGTTCCCCACCTTCAACAATTGCTGCGCCTTCCACGACTCCGTCACCGTATCCCCCTTCTCTGACCGCCCAAAGTCAATCAACCTGAACCTCCGATCCGAATGTCTCCTACACTCCGGCCAATCCTCGACGTCTCCATGCTGCACCACGATATTTCTTGGAAACACCGACCCATGCAACCACCCTTCGTGGTGGAAACGAAAGAGCAAGGAGGCGCATTCCTGCCTGTCAAAGAACACTTGTCAGGGAAAACGTTAAAGGTAGACAGCCAACGCGAGGCAAACCTATCATCAATGTCCAAGGTATCAATATCGATAGGCGTCCCGCAATCTTCCAATAGCAAGATCGGACTGAGGTATCCCCCATCATCATCATAAACCCTCTCCGGCACGTAATACCCATAGAACTGGGGAACAACCGCCCCGATGGGAGTCGGATCGTGCAACGGCGCCACGATGTTGTATCCGCTCCAATGCTGGAAGAAATGCGCTGGGAACTGCTGATAATTCTTCGCCTCTTGTTCGAGATGTTCATCGCATTCGAAGGAGAGCTTCGCTGTGACAAGCGTCCGGAACGTCGTCTTGTTGCTTCGGCGTCTTTCGTGCTCGCAATACGTCCCAGGACCCTGCCACCGTACGTCGATGTCAATCTCCCGCACCGGCCCTTCGCATCCCGTCTCTATCTTGCCGACATCTGACTCGCATCTGGAACCTACTCCACCCGACCGTCTGGCTGCCTCCATGACGAAGATGGATATTTGGTTCCCGATATATTGTGTCTCGTCCACTTCTACTTCAGGCATATCCTTCTTGAACTTCTCCAGCAACACACGGCAGGCGCATTGCTCACAAACCCTTGGCTGGAAGCTGGGTAGCCATGTACGAGGGACTTCCCACTCGGCACTGTACACGACGGAGTGATGCCCTCGTCCAACGATGCGCTCGGGTGAAAGGTACAGGTGCGCTTCCGGGGTGGAAAGTGGTAGTGCTGGCTTTTTGGAAAATTTGGCGAAGATCGCCCCAGAGCCTGGGCATGTGCAGCAAGATGGGGAGACGATGGGGGTTTCAAGAGAAGAGGGGACGAAGAGCATTCCGCCTTTAGAATGGGCGGCAACGTGCTCTTTCTGAACAGCCGCGCGCTGCCGAACGATATCTTGCTTGACGTGGGAAGAGACATAGAGTCGGTAAACGTGACTTTTCTTTGGTGGCCTGGGATAATCGTTGTTCAACGCACGAAGAGTACCACCGTCATCGTGGACGACAAGCTTTTCCGGTAAAAGATGATAGGGTATTCGCTGCTGAAACACGTAAACTGTTTTGTCCGGATGATTCTGAGGCCTCGTCGGAGCAACATTCTGTACAGGAAAATCAATGAAAGAACCGAAAGAAAGGGAGCATTGATACCTCTTCGTCATTCTCCATGTAGGCCACTACGAGTTGCTCTAATGGTCTCCAAGTCGGGATACCGGAGTCCTTGTCATCGAGAAGTCTACCGATGTCGCACGGAAAAACCTCTCGAGGATGTTCCTCCGCTTCGGCCCGCTTGATCTCCTCCTTCGCATGCTCAACCTCCCCAATCTCCTTCATCCACGCCGCCAGCCTGCTCCCGCACATCCTAGTTGTAACGCTTGAAGCTTTAGGAAAAGGCCGTACGTAATAGAAATCATCAAGTGTGGCGCCCCAGACTCGCTGATTGTTCTCAGCGACCTTGCCGCTAGGTAGGTCGGCCATCACAGGTCCATTGGGATCTCGGGGCCAGATGCAACGAACGACGCGCTGCTTGGCCGAAGGAGTTGGAACTGGTCTGCGGAAAGGTGCAGGCGCGGTTTTGGGTGGCGGTGGTGGCTTGGTTTCTTCATTAAATTGAGAGTTGTGGACTTTCATGAGCTTTCTCGATAGCATGCCACTCCCATTGAATCTTTTGGGAAGAGTCGGAACTGGGTCAGGTGGAAAGGCTGGGGCATCTTCGGGTGTTAGTAATAGCTTGGCTGCTTCCACGGAGTGAAAACTGAAAACGCTGTCGGTTTTCTTGCCGTCGCTGATTAGCATGCCACGCAAGAACTCCTCCAAGTTTCCCGGGTTGAACGACATCTTGCAATCCTTGAAAAAAAGTCAATAAACGGAAGAGAGAAAAGAGTGTGAAATATACCTACCAGTAGAAAGAGCTCTGCGAGAATTGTTGTGCGAGGACGTTAATTGCAGTCGTTCGTGGGGAAGGAGAGATGATAATGAAAAGAAGAGAACAACGCAGATCCTGAGCCGTCACATCAATATCGACGACGTCCTTTTCATGGACACGTGGTCAGATCTGAGTTCCGAAGCCAATATCGAAGAGTTGAAAACCATTGTATTCCCATATGATGGAGTAAATATGCTGAGAATGTTATTTTTCGCCCCTCCTTGTTCTTCAATGGTGGAATGAACGCCAAGGACGACCAAGGATTCGGATAACTATTGCGCGTCAAGAATTGATAGGGTTCTTAATCATAAATCGAAGCCACTCTAGTAATTGCGCCCCCAAAAGCCTAGATCCTTGATGGTGCCGATACCTAACGTATCGGGATCATGGAAACACAATAGGCCTCGAAATCTCACGAAATTTTGAATACTTGAACTTGAGAGATTTATCGATGCGAAACTACACCGATAACATGAGGATTGATATTCAACAGTGACGTTGAGCAGTTCTAGGAACGCACCGCTTCGTATGGTCATCGTAGCTCTTCAGTTCATAGCGAAGCCCCGCTAACGGCGACCGTTCATTCCGACATATCCCGTCAGATTTCGTCTATATTTTCGTCAGTCCGAGCTATGCCCACGAACACATAGAACGATGACCCTTTGTAGCCCATGGTGAGAACACGCTGGCTGTGGAAATCCATTCCATGGATAAGGTATCTGTGTACTCATTCGTGCTGCTGGATTGAATGTGTTCACTGCAAAACATATAACCGTTAAGCGTGCATCTTGCTAGTTGGACAGCAACATACCTCTCCTGTGATGATTTCATGCCAAGCCACTTGACGCATCAGCTTTCCGGGTGGAAATAACGATAATAACAGATTCCTCTGGTGGCTGAGGCTGTCATCCAGCACAAACGGCGCCATGGGAAGTGTATAGAGTGACTAAAAACGAGGGAAAACCGATATCAGTACAAATTTAATTATTCATAAGGTAAAGAAGTGCACCTTCCCACCGCTTCATGCCCCAGATATGCGATATCCTAAATACCAATTCGATATGTGGCCATGGAAGAGTCAGTTTATTGTATGTACACATGCCTGTCCAATGGCAGAAGAAGAATGAATATGAGCCTTTCACATCTTGAGGATTGAAATATTGACGGCATCAAGGTCTGGAGTAGAGTATGTCATGGACAGTAACAGTCGAACGGTCTTCGGCTGCAATTGTCGGACTCCAGTTCAAGTTGATCTCGGCCGATGCCCGGCATTTTACGGCATCCTGTCGGGTTCTATACCATTTCCCCCCATTTTCTGCTGTTCACTTCCGACATCTTCGGCGGGTCCGCTTCTACACTGCAGATTATTCATGATAAGGCGTAAACGCTCTCGGACACTCATACGACTCAGGAGACCATGTAGTAATACAATTACATTCCCAGCTCTCTCCTCTGAATCAACGCTTCCTTCAGAAAATAGTTTTCAGACCTTCCTAAGCCAGAAATGATCGTTGATCATACATATGTCTGTGTATGATTGTCAAACTACGAGATATGTACTTTATAATCCGGTTTGTACACAATGCGAGCTTTTATGCACTCGGATTTATCCACATTTTATTTAACTGTATCTGATTCAGAAAATCATGAGAATTAAGCACTTCATTATTTGTCAAAATGGCAAGTGATGCAGCGTACACTCTGGGGGGGAGCCCGCTGTGCCCAAATGACAGATGGGGAAAAATCAGCGACCTCCTCGGATACCCGAACCACCCACACAGCTGCCACCGCTTTCTTCAATCTAGGACAAGTTCCAGATGACACCGTTAGCCATTTTCTTGTTCAACAAGCAAGCAACAGAGCAACTCAACGGTACCTGGTCAAAAATAGCTGACTCGGCAACTCGATCGCCTGCCATCAGTGTACCTTAAGCTAACCATAGGACTGTAACAATGACTTTGTTCGCACTGGTAGAACCATTGTTCACCTCCGTTGCGATGTGGTCCTTATTGTCGACGAATACTCAAGGAGGAAAGTATTTGCTTCTGACACGCTGTGCTCCGGCTGCAAACTAACGCTTGGTGATACGGAAACCCTATATCCATCTGCGTGGGAATAGAAAAGGTCAATCTCTTTGTTTTTCTATACGTTCTAACCATCTGAGGTTTTAGTTGATGGATCCGTGCCTTCGAGTTCTCACGCAGCCTCCTCGGCGACCATTCTTGTTGCTCTCCGACACGGTGAATGTCATTCACGGTGTCACCTGTGTTCCAACATGTCGTGAGGTCAATAGTCTTCATTCCCACATCGGAATTTAGTCTATGGCAATTGTACCCTTATCCTCACAAACGTATAAGATCTGCAGGAAATCTTCTTCATTCTATCAACAATGGTAGGCACCATCTTCATGCAAACGGCTTTGTGGCTAAAAATGTTTGTTAACAGGATGACAACTATCTCCAAAGGATGATAGACCAACTCGCTGCCAAAGAGCTTATCTTTGGAGCTGGCGCGCATTTCTCTTGTTCCGAGGTCTACACCACCGCGCAAGCTTTCCTCAACATGCCCTCCATCGTGACAGAAATCGACCTCTACGAGACCACACCCGACACACTCTCCCAAGACGACTACCTCCCATTCCTTCTCACCCATCTCCAAACAACTGTCGGCAAAAATATCGGTTCACTCTCCTTCACCAGACTCAGCTGGCGTAACTTCAAAGACCCCGTTCTCTGGCACAACGCTCTCACCTCCTTCCCGGCCGTTCAAAACTTGGAGCTTTTCGATATCCAATGCACCGAAGCACAGTTCTTCTCAATTGTCAACTCCCTTCCCAGCGAGATGCGCCTCTTCGCGACCCAAAGCATACACATCGACGAATACGAGGCCCAAGCAGGACAGTTCATCCCTAGCTGCGACACTCCTGAGGAGATCAGTGCCGGGGAACATGGTCCACGGGCAAATATGGTCAATATGGAGATCGCTACCCACACCGACCTCGTCCTTTTCTCCCGGCTTGCGAGCCGTAACTCGCACTTGAAGATCAGCGGGGTCGATGACCTCAAAGTGAGGCAGTACGGCATCGCTAGACCTCCTTGGGATGCCTATATTTGCTCCCGTCTCTCTGCCATCATGCGCGCCATAGTCGAGCCGGGACAGATCCCTACGTTGCATTTGGGACCATTCGATTTTGGTGGGCGGAAGAGTCTGATCGTCTTGGCATTGATAACTAACTACAACGGTGCTAGCTTCGGATGATATTCCGGAGCCACTCTTCCTCAAGAACATCGTCGACCTGACCATCACTATCTCTTTGTTCAACGAAAAGCCTTGTCTCGACTGGTGGACTGCGACCCTGAACAGACTTGCATTCCCATGCACTATCGAGACATTCGAAATCAGGGTCGAAGTCGACACGGACGCTCTCCCCACTGGGGCCTCTTTTCTGATGGGTGTACCACCACAGGAATGGGCCGCGTTGGATGAAGCATTGTGTCACGCGGCGCCCATCATCGAAAAGATCAAGCTGTCGCTTTGTGGCCGCACCGATAAGCAGGACCCGGAGAATTACAAATGGGGCGATATCATGGAGTGGCTCGAAGATGCGTGCATCAGGAACGCGCAAGAGATGTACGAGAGGAAGGGGTTGTCTTATTTCGAGTCCGAGAGGGTGAATTGATAGGGAAAATCCATCATATCGGTAGCGTCCCTATTATTAGACACAAATAGTATTTCCAATATTTCTGCGAAACGATCTTATGTGGTTTGCTCAGTGCTTCAGTGAAGAAAAAGTCAAGACAACGCCTTCCGGCCCCGGATCCGGTAACTGACTTCATTAGCCGGATGTTCGTCGGGAACTTTTCATCTTATCTTTCATTTTTTCCCATAGTCATTGATTGAACTTGACACCTTTACGGGTGTGGCTGTGACCTATGGAGACCTCACTGGTATTTGCTTATTTTATAGTGGTATTTGTCCTTTCTGATGATTTATAGCGCTTGCCATTCTTGCTGCTAAAGCCCAAAGACACATAGGTATTCTCAGAGCTGCCGCCAAATGTACTCGACCACCTCATCCATAATTGTAAGGTTAGTTTAGCTGGTAATCCCTAATTTAGGGCGAGTCCCCTTCAATGATCGTATGAAAAAGCTGGATCGGAACGCGTTACCCTAAAAAAATGACACATGACCCTGATGTATCTCCCGATCCAATGGTTGTTTCTAGCCAACGTGGGCATGTACTGCAATACGATCTGGGGAGATTGTGTATATTTTTGGAAGACCTATCGTCCTGTCAATAGAGCCATCAAAGTTGGAGCTAGCGATAGTGTTTCTTCAATCGGATAAGCAGAGACTAGAAGCCAGCGTGATATACGAGGCATGCGGAACGAATTCTCATTCAAAAATGGCAAGTCGTAACCCCATGGATCTGAGAAGCAGAGAATGCCAATGGCGCCATAATTTGTGACTTGAGCGACCTTTTTACTCGGTCCGCCCGGTGTAATTCTACACTTTCCATGTGGCATTCGCACTTGATCCTCTCCTCTTCGACGTAGTTGGAGGCCATGTCTCCCAGGAGACATGCTACGCCCGTCTCGGACACGAATTCTCCCTCGATCCAGTCGACATTCGCAAAGCAGCCGAAGACTCCTGTCCCTCCCTGAAATGGGACACGAATCTGGAGAACTTTTTCCACGAACTCAAAGATGAAAATCGCGAAACGATGTGCATCTTTGCCATGTTCAATATATCACAGCCAGGCTATGAAGCGCTCCGGAGCGTTTCGGCGGATATGAATTGGTCAATCTTCGATGGCATCTTCACATCCTTTGCAGCCGGTAGGCGTAAACCCGATCTGGGTTTCTACCACTGTACGCTGTCTTAAGCGAATCTGGATGCCTCTCGAACCATTTTCATAGACGACAAGCACGAGAACGTACTCCCTGCGTGTTCCCAAGGACTACATGGCACTGTGTATCATGACTTAACAGAGCTGCGGCAGTCGCTATTCAAGAGAACTTCTCTCAGCTGCTCATCCTGGATATAATCCGTGACCTGTGAGTTCATATCTTGGGCACCATCTTAGATTTCAGGTGCTGACAGATTTTATAGATCTTTGGTCGATTTGGATGTGCCCAAGAAAGGGAAGTGGAACCTCTTTGCAGGCAGGTTGAACTAATAGATCATCATTGTTAGCTGAGTTGATAATGATCAAAGGGGATGGCCAACTTACAATGACTAAATATCCTTGTGACTTCGACACGACCTCACCTGGCTTCACAGTATTTCGAGTGAAAGAGGAAGTGATGGTATCTATGATGGATGTGATGTTGATGTATGTGAACGAAGACCGAATCATATAGGTGAATCTTTCTCCACCGCAAACCCATGGACGAAACCTAACGTGTAGACATAGACATACTTTGACCAAACTTGGCCACATATCGACCCTGTCATCTGTGTCAATGTTCTCAACCTCTTCTATTCCTATGGTGGGGGAAATGAGATGAACCAGACCTTGGAATGGGTATATCAAGTTCTTCTCCATCGTGCGTATGTCCAAGGATCGCCGTACTACGAGAAAGCAGAGGGTTTTCTCTTCTTCCTCTATCGATTTATCCGCGGCTGTGATAACCCAGCGATCCAAAGTCGTTTCTATCTGCTCCTAAAAGACAGGGTTACGGAGCGAATTGGAACTCAAGGAGACGGACTTGCGTTGGCGACGCGTCTAATTGTGTGCAGCTTTACAGATGTGAAAAATGCAATCGATGTCCAGGCTCTCCGAGGGCTCCAGCGTGGAGATGAAGGATAGGACACTGGTTTGATATACAGATGTGGGCTTTCAGGTCTCAGTATTGGCAACTGGAGTCTGTTTTCAATAATAGTAGTAAGTATAAACCTGGTAATTTCATACCATCATGTATCAGGTTTCTCATATTGTACAAGAAGTAGCTGTAGCGGTGCACATGAGTAGAGCCTGGGACTACTCGAAAGTTTTTCCTTTTCCGATTAGACCATCCAGTGCACATACCGTTATGGCTGGCAGCCTTACGGACATTTGAACAGTCAGCGAGAGTTTTTAGATGAGAAGCGGTGGTTTGTCGCGTTTCTTCCGTGAAACAGTCGGATAAGACCAGTCCAATACTTCCTAAGATACCAGAAGTACTCGCCCGCCAATGCAGCTTCGTACGATAGTGAAATACGAAGCGAAGGACCAGGAATGTAAATTCTGTAAGGAAAACGAGCACATCAAGACCCACTATTATTGGTCGCACCCTCATGTATGGATTTCTTGTTTATTCGATGCAGAAGAGTAACTTCTGTTCTAGATCAACACTACACGCATCATTCCTGTGGGACCCGAACCCACTGTCCAACCTCTGTAATGGTTGTGTAACGCCAGTCCAACAAAGAGTATCAGGTTAAATGTAATTGTAGGACGTCCAGAAGAATCCGAAAGATTGGTAAAACAATGCATGAAATATTAATGGCTCTTTGTACAGTATATATATAATGATATTGAAGTTTAAAATAAGTTGTCAATAGAAAAACTGTATCGACAGCCATCAAGACTTCACAGGACTGAGGTTTTTAAGGTGTTTGGCAGCATGAAGCTTGTATTTCTCTATCCAATCTTCTTCACTACCCGTTGCCTTCTCCAGCCAATTTCACTGCCATAATCCCGTTCCATACGTCTGCCAGAGAGCACGCACTAAAGCAGAAGAATCAAGCGCTTCAGGGTAGATGTCGTTAAGGAACACAGGCGGGGAAATCCCGCTTCAACTTTGGCCTAAATTTGAAATTCAAGCTGGGGCCTAGGCCCTACCCCAAGTTGCGTCTCGCAGGTCGAAAAACAACGATTTAAACAAAGGATAAATATCGACCGATGGTAATGTTACTCTGATGATGCGCGTCCCGTTACTTACCCATCAACGTACTAAGAACAGATGTAAGACCCCGCTTATCACCGGAGTGCACATTGCACATATTCTCCTGAGTCCTGCCACTAATATATCACTGCATTCCATTAAGTAGTCCGTTCAGATTTAGTGGACAGACAACAGCGACAATGGTCAACGTTCTACAACTGAGGAAATGATATTTAAAGTTTAGAGGTATCTCTTTCTCCTAGTGACTAGGACTTGAGCTTCATGATCGACACATAAGATGCTAAGTCTGATATCCAATCCGTCTTTTTGGTACTTGCGAAACTCTTCGATATGTTCCTGAGTCAATCCCCAACTCAAGTCCTTCCCTGGCTCCGACATATCCAAGGTGACGGCCGACAAGATCCTAGTGTTCCATCTAGAAGATACCATGTCAAAGAAAACATGATCAACGAAAGTACAGGGCGTGTTTATGAGGACATCATCGATAGCGATATGAAGTTTCCTGAGGAGAGGAAGAAAGCTTTGCTGAGTAGAGGGATAGGAAGCCAAGCGGTCAATGAGGGCTTTGAATATGCGATCGTAGCCGGTGGCCCAGCGTTGTGTGGAGAGTTTGAGAGTATTGATGTGTGGGGCGCAATGGAGAATGTCAAAAATAATGTCAGTGAAGATGACATCGACAAGCTCGAGTGATACGAGAGAACATTGCGAGCGTTCGAGGAGGCTCAGAAGATCTGGAAGAGCGTCATCACGACAAAGTTCATTCGGGCTAGGAATGACACGTATTTTCTCTAATTGGGGCAAGATTACGCTCCGAAATATGGCGCCTTGACATACCGTGAGATCGCGCAAACTTGATCGAAACGGAGGGGTAATGCTAATCGGTGCCAAGGATGGATAGCATATCAATTGCGTATGAAGTGTCTGTAGGTTTGGGCACCACCGAATCATATCAATAACACGGCGTACTTGTTGAGAATCCCCCCAAGACGTATAGTAGAAGAATGCGATGATATTATTCCATGGCAGTTCGAACTGGATGCCGCCGTAGTTGTTATGAAGCTCAACAGTACGCAAAGCGGGGGCGTCCTGGAATGCATCGATACGCCGAGGTGCCAAGAATCGATGACAATAGACTGTCAGGTGAGACAGTTTGTTAAGCTGACGGCCAGAAATGTCAGATAAAAAATGAATAACATCGCGATCAGGGACGATGGTTAAGTGCTCCCACCGCCACGACTGAGCAATCGCGAGCTGATATATTGTCCTCTTCACCTCGAGAGGATACCTGTAGCAAAGGGATAACTCCAGGTCCAGGGCGAGGTAGGAAGAGCGCTCCAATGCTATCTTGAACCTAGACGCGGGATCCTTCACGACGCCGTCATCGGCAAGTGATATATGTGTCCACAAAGTCGGTGTGTTGTTGGCAATTTGCCTCCAGGGCGAGCATATTTGCCCAAGCTTCCATGGGCCCCTCTGGTAGTCATTAGCATCGAAATGCTCGAAGTAAGAACCGTGGTCCAGAACACACATATGAAATATGTAAATGAGAATTTCGACAAAAAGTCGGTCGATAGGAGCTGGTCTGCGCTCTTCGATGAACGACATGTCGGATGGGGACATCGCGCCGGTAAGTGGATCGTATACACAGGAAACAATAATCTATGGTGGAGCACGAAACGGGACAGATGTAGCCGTCTGGTGATAGAAAAGTAACTGTTATATCATATCTTCAATGTTAGGGACATATAAAAGATTTTTGTTCAAAGCACGTACTGGTAAAGAAATGTCGCGTTTCAGTGAGGGTGGATCGATGAAAACCAACAACGGCAAATGCCGAGTGAATTTGAACTTAGATCGATGAATTTTCTGGTTGTCGGCCCCTTTTCCTTTACGTATGTTTTAACTGCAAGAGTTGCTGTTACTCGTTTGTATGTATTGTCCGGATTTTTTATCGCTCCCATATGAGCGTGATTATCTGTTGTAAATATAGGCCAACAGAAGAAGTAATGATCTGCGACTAACTCCAGCTAACAATTAACATCCTTTGGAACGTACATCTCTTCAAATCCCATTTACAGCCGAACGACTCGGTGAGCAGCATAAATGAAGCGACGTTGGCACCCCAATCTCCGAAGGCAAAGTGTACTGAAACGTACCGAAACCTCGATAGAATACCGGAGAAAAGAATGAACAGCCGGACTATCGAGTGGCCTGGATTCGGTCGCACAATGCGGTTTTGTCATACCAGATCCTGGAAATTCTCACCAGATTATGTTCACAAATTCATATCGGGAGAATGATGAATCGCCGAGCTGGATTGCAAATGATGCTGTCGTACTTAGCTCAGAGAACGATATTAATGGAATCAATATCGTGAGACTTAATCTCTTCGACGCCGATATTGATCTGACCTATTTTCCAACGTAGGGAAGTGACGTGATGCTTGGGGATATTGGCTTCCAACTTGGTGCGTCCAGAAAGCTGTTCCGTGGCTATGACTAATCCTTTCGTAGGCGTCAGCGTATTCTACGCCATTCTGCGCTGTGAGTTTCTTCTCAGGTACAAGTACGACCGACCTTTCACTCGGCACCGGAATCGGAACGTCTCCTCAACGACTCTTCCGTCGCCCAATTAACGCGGAGTTATGGACAAGAAAATAAAGTACATGATTCGAGCTTTGGCTTTCAACACTGTGTGTCTTATCATTCGGTATGTTAATTCGCAGTGTTCTCTTTTGTTTCTCACCTAAAGTCTTTGTACAGGGAAATTTACAGGACTATTGAACTCGAAGATGGGTGGAATGGGAAGATCATCCACACGCAGGTGTACTTTAGTGGGGTTTATTTCCTCGCGTCCTTTATACATGGCTTATCAACTGACTCAGATGGCTTCGACGGTGCTATGGTCATCTTGGCAATCTACACCTTGAATTTTGCTCATCCTGGACGCCTGATTGGAAGAGGGATGGGTAGAGACCGAGCCATCGAAGATCAGAAAAGTGAGAGCGTTATTGAGCTAGGTGCAGCAACCTAGATTCAGGGATAAACGATGTTTCATTCCTAACACGTAAATCGACGGACAGTAAAGAGTGGCTAGCTATACAGAAATACATTGTGGATGGATCAAGAAATAAAGGAAATTACATATATAACTCCGCCTCCAGAAAGGACGCCGGGTGGCACGATTAGCGACCCCAGCCTTTCCCTTCGCACTGTGGACATAACGCACTGGCATACATATCGGAGGGTAAAAAAACCGGTTTGAATTTAAGCGCGACGACTGATCTTGAAAGCACCACAAGCGGTGGTTTTATAATAAGATCAGTATTATATATGCATGAAATGAGATTTTTCACCTGCTCGGGCTTGGTTAAACATTCTGGAAATCTTGACTTCATAGGATATCCGGTCAGACATAAACATTTATGCACCTTGAATGCGCGCAGGACAGGAGACAATAAAACTTCTTTAAGAAGTGGACATAATACAAAGCAAAGGTAACGTTTCGTCGTGACGTCGATTCGGCCATTCTTTGAGGCCTAGGGAGCGCTGGGGTCTCCATTTTTTTTTACAGCTACAAGGTCTCTCATCGGCCACTTGAATTAGTTTATCTAATGCCGAGCTGACGGTTCGGGCACCTGGTTGCCCGAAGCTCTTCCCCGTCAGGAAGAAATCAAGCTATTATCGGCTAAATGCTTTAGAGGTACGTTTCTCAATCGATTTTGCCTTGATAAATAGATTTACGAACCTTGGCTGCTTGTCGGGCGAGGTGCAGTGCCAGTTTGTAGATACTCGCTCCAACCAGTAGAATCGCCAAAATGAAGGAGCCTGTGTCAACTGTAGCTGCGTCAGACGAGCCATGAAGGGTCAGAACATAGCAGCAAGAACAAAACGAAGGTTGTTGTCGTCGTGATGGTCGATGGCAAAGGATGTTTGGCGACGTCAACAATCAAACCTGGCTCTCCTCACCACACCTGCACACAAGTCGAGACAATATCGTCTCGTAGATGTGTCTGCAACATTTTCTTGGAGCATCTAAGGCGTACACGATACCGAAGAGCGGCTTGGCTGCCAGTTTGGACGAGATCTCCAGTGAGAAAGCCTATTTCTTCCTCTCTTCACTGTTCTTACACTCAATTCTAAGCCTTTGTAGGCGGAGAACGAAGTCTGTTTATCGTCTCAATTATAGGAAATCACTGAAGGGCTGGCCCTCTTCTAAAGGGATCTCTTCCATTACCAGAAGTCGGTCCCGGTCGTTGGCAGTAGCTCTTCGTGACATTTGTTCGTCTTTACTAGGTAGTACGCAGGAAGGTTCTATGCGCCTTGCAATGGTCTGGTAACTCAAAGAAGGATGGAAGTTAGGTCAGATCCTTCCTATATGCGCCAATATCACTCTGGTTGATATAATCTTAAGTATGAGTGATCCGTGAGTGACAAGACAGGTAGAAACACAATAAGGCTTACAGGCCCTCGGTCTCAGTCTACTGTAGGCCGGTCCAAGAATACGGATAATTGCACCGAGGGTGATGAAATTGGCGGCAACAAGAGGCGTAGGTCCGATAATTGTAGCCGTTATTCTGTTCAAATTGGGGAAAGTACGATCTAGGTTACAAAATGGTTGAGCATACTGGATGGTATCGGGCGTATCGAGACGCGGAGAGATACTCGACCAAAATCGCGCACTCCATCCCAAGATGTCCAAGCATCCAGCTAAGAGGACGGTCGGGATTATCCAACACGTGCGGTAGTACAAGCCTTGGAAGGTGTGCGTCACTAGCCAAAATAAAAATCAATCCGCGGCTAGAAAGGTGCGCCTACTCATGCGTAGAAATACCGGATAGAATGACAAACATGAGTGTGACGCCTTTGGTGGGTACATATCCGTATAAATCGTCATCATTCGCTTCTTCTTGAGAAAAGGCCTTAACTGGGATGAGCTAGTTAAGAATCAGCTATAGATGCGGAGAAAAAACACGCACGATGATCTAGAATCATGGTGAGAGAATGAAGATGAGGGAACACGACGAAGCAAAATCTTTCGTCAATGCACTTTCAGAATGAATCGCTATATCCTCTCTCGAGATTTCATGATATCCGCAGCTAGGAGTAAATGCATCGCCTCCTTCGCATACATCTGAAAATCAGCCAATGAGCGGGGTGTCTTGTCCGGGCGCCATGATTGTGCCCATCGAAACAGGATACAACAAGGCTTGAGATCCAATAGCGTTACAGACTTATATATAGCTCCAGAGATGTCCAGCGAGACCCGTATTCATAACCTTGGATTCGATCTAGGAAAATAACTGAGTTTTAGTACACAGGCGAAGAGCCTTAAACGTTGGTGCACCCAGGGCTGCGACTGCAGATTGAAACATCGACACCGCCGCACCACCTTGCGAACCATGGCAGAGGTAAGAAGGTCCGCAGCAGCATATGTATGAGGAAGAGAACGGTAGGCAGGTCGTAGAATTGTATTAATACGCATAAGAAATCTGTCCAGACGACAAGCCTGAAACCAATTCCAGGTTGCGCAGTAGCCAGCCGATGTTTTGACTGTAGATTGGTCTAGCGTCCCCGTCATTCGGCTTTCTCCTGGATGACAAAAAAGGGCTTCGGTTCTTTCCTAGAAAATTACGAACGACAAGACCAGATTGCCTGTGGAATGACCTCGTAAATGGCTGAGAGGACCATAGAGCCAAGGGATCTGCGCCACATTGTCCTCATTTTCTCTCAGAAATGCCTGAAACGTGAGCGAAGGAAGCTTGAGGTTCTCGTTGTTTGACCGAAGTTGTGAAGTAGCGTTAGATGCTTAAGCTAGACAGCAATTATGACAAGCAGAAGAGCCTGTTCAAATAAAAATAAGAGCGAAGGAAGTTAGGGGAAACGTCCTGCTAGTGAATTCGAGAAAGAAGGAGACATGGAATGCGCGGTGTTACACAGATCCCAAATTCATTTTGGTTGTATCCGGCTTCCCGGATAGGCTACCCCACTTTTGTTCTCTCTAAATATAGAGCCAACCAAAAACAGGCAATGCGGATGGTCTGAGGAGAAATCATGCTGAAATCGTACGCTGTTGTGCAATCGAAAACAGGAACGCTACAACCCGGGCCGGCTTTGCGGAAGACCGCGTACCACGGGCACGTGCCCAACTCCCTTCTAAATCTCAACTTGAACCTTGTTCCGTTCTCGTGAAGAAATGTAAAAGAAACGTGCAAAATCTTTTCAGTGAACAAGCGTTGTTGTCATCAGGCTCTGGCCCCCTGTTACTAGTTGATGAGTGGCTTATCTATGTAATACAGAACAAAGCAACTCCGCGACTGATGCTACTTCCGGGCGTTCCTTGTTTCCGTTTCAGTACATGGTATCTGGTATATATTCTGGAACAGCTTGCCTCTCACGCCTCCGTCAAACAACTATGGCTCCTTCGCGAAGAGTAAGTGGTTTCTCTCAGTTAGGCTTTCTATATTCTGAGTTTTCACATTTCTCAGCGCCGCAGCCGCCGCTCTCACACGATTGAAGAGTTATTTTCTGCGGACATCCTCAACTTTAACAAATTTTCTGTCCGGGAAATCTACAACGCCCTTCAGCAATTTCCCAACTTACTCTCGCGCGGATTCGCGATGCTCGATCTCTATGCTGCTGATCAAGAAGTATATTCGGATCCATATTATCACGCCATCATGGATCTTCTGAAGAATACGCGGCTCCAAAGTATCGGATGCGCCGATATGTCTGTGTCACCCAATGAGGTTGGCGTATGGCGAGGCACTTTTCTTAACGTCACGAATCTCGACTTGCTTCACGTAACCTGTAGCACGGTCCAGTATCAAATTATGTTGGACTCTGTACCGAACCTGGAATCTTTTTGGACAGAAGAAATGCACATTACTACCTTGGCACAATGGGTTAATTACAGTAAATTTGACGCCATGGTCGAGAGACCGGAACAGTGGGGGATGATCGGGCGAGAGCAGAAAGGCGTTCAGCTGTCCGAGCCCACATTAACCATAATTACACCCGATGATGAGGTGTTGGCGACCCGGTTTGCTAGTCGACAATCCCCATGTCGGACGAGTGGGTTGAGCTCACTATTCTACCAGGGCAACAATAGTGAACAGGTGACTGTGTCCCTCTCTGTTCTTTTGGCGCTCGCTAGAAATGGGGTAGAGTTTGTTTGCAATGGATATAACTCAGGTATCTCTACGTCTTGGCTAGTTTAGCAGCAACGTCGCGTACTGATCATCGTCCTAGAAAGCCGGATTCCCCCACTTATAATTCCTTCGAAATACATCTCTGTTTTCGATTGCGTTTTTGAACTGGAAGATGACTGCAAGACCGTTCATCCCCTCGAATGGCTCACCAGATCGTTCAGCATGGTGACGACTCCAACGCAGATTCAAACACTGATTATTACGATGGATCCATGCAGCGACATCGACGAATCTACACTTCCAGATCCGGATGATCCGATCGTAGGGATGTGGAACGAGCTGGACGAAGCACTTTGTCGTTGGCAGGTCTCGTTTCGTGCGTTGGTCTTCAAGCCTGGAACCCCAGATGCTGCGTTGTGGAGCAGAATCGTTCGGTGGCTGGGAGATGTCTGTCTCCCAAAAGTTAAAAGAAGGTATGAGGAAATGGGACCAATGCATTTTCAGGTGAGACCATTCGGGTACATATGAAAGAGTCGTAGCAAGAAGAGATGGGCGGCACTGGAAAGTTGAGCGGCCAATAACAGAATATATTTGTCCAAACTTAATTACACTGGGAACAAGCCGGAGTGGCAAAGCCGTTCCAAAGAGATATCATCACGATGAGAAGAGTATGACTGCCTCTATTATCGGTCCTAGAATTATATTCAATTAAAATGTCATGCATGTAAGACTGTTGTCGGTAATGAAAGACTAAGGATCCCATCGAAGACTGAGGCCTTGATGGTTCTCGAAACATTGGACCAGAGCCTCGGATTTGAGCCACTCGTCATAAAACCTCATGTTGAAGGCAATGTCAGAGAGGTCCAGAGGTCTAGGCACTACCGAGAACTCAGTCAATTTGAACTTCTGGTCCGACAAAATCTCGTCAAAGATAATCCATGAAAATGCCTTCCCTCCCGTGGGCAGGAAAGGATACGTCTTTGGGGCAACATCGACCATGATACAAATATCAGTGAGATTGTTTATCTCTGGGACTTGCTTAAACATCGATGCCCACCACCGCAAACAGTCATTTGTGTGCTCAAAGTTATATTCACCATTCAGGGGAATCATCACCTCAAGAGAGTGGACACTAGCAAGATTAAGGGGTGGTGGCCGTGCTGTATGACCTGCATATTCAGAAACCGATACCCGGTAAATGGGGCAAAAGGCCTACCTAGATCAAAACTCACACAATTAACCGACAAGTCGCAAGGTTCCGCGATGTCGATCAGAGTTGCAATCTGACGAATGACATCCTCCCCTCCTGTACCTTCGATCGCAAGAGTTTCAAGGCGGCGAAATGAGACGGGGGAATTTATCCTTATAAAAGGGTCAAGCGTATTGGTGGTGCCTTCGCCAACAGAGATAGAGAAAGACGAGATTTCAGGGCCGTGCTGATTATTCCGGATGGTTTGCGCATCGAATGCTTGGATGTTCGCATGCACGGCGAAGATGTTGGTACTAGTAAGCTTGACTTCATCCAAGGTCAGCTCCGTGAGTTTCGGAAATGCGCGTATGAGGGAGAAAAGCTCGATCCCTCCAAGACTGACAGCCTCTAGCTCAAGTGAGGTGATGTTGGGGAACGCAGTGATAGTGAGATGCCACCGAATGGGAGACCCGAAATCACCCCAACTCAAACCACTGAGGAACATGTTGGTTATCGAAGGGTGGTGTGAGAGGGCCTCTACGAATGTCAGTAGGAAAGGGTCGCTATGACTGTCCAAAGGGCCCAAGCGCTGGATGTTGATCCATTCGAAGTGACGTCCAAGGACATCATCGAGAGAAGACGCGGAGCGGAGGTGGTGATATAGGTCCTCGCAAGTGGCTGGTAGGCCGTAATTTGAACTGATGAGCGTGTAGGGCGAAGACATTTTTGAGGCAACTTTTATGGAGAAGCACTGGCAGTATATGTGGGGCGTTGGTGGGAGACGAAGACTCGTGAAAAGCCACCAATAGTTATTATATGAGGCCTTGTTACCTGCGACCAAGCCCGATCCATTGTGACCAAGACAACATTCAAAGACGAAAAGGGAATAAGCAACAAAAGCCAACATCGGAGAAGGCCAAGCTACTCTACCCGAAGGTAGAATCGGGACGGGCATGTACTAAATAGGACCTGTCTGATCTCTGTCGAGACGGTCGATCAATGGTCCGAGCCTCGGAAAATGTGCAGACAACGTTCCCTGGATGGGTTCAGTCAGCTTCAGCAGGCTAGGGTGACAAAATCCATAGCAACAATGCTTCGGATACAAGTCAAGAGCAGCGAGGCGCTGATAGTTATCCTTTATCACGGACCTCGTGGTTGACGTCATTTTTGAGTCGGATTATGCCCCCGCATTCACGTTTGTCGCTAATCGCTGATAATTACTGTTTTTACTCATCCTGCAGAGATATAAAGGGTCGTCATTATTAGCATTGACTAATAATTACCTGGCTAGCTGACCCATATTAGCTGGCAGCTGTTGGCCGAATCGAGGTATTGTAGCGTTCGGGCGTATCTATCAAATTCTGTCGTGTAGGTCCGTTATATATATGATCGTTTATCGTAACGTGTGCTGCAGTTCGAGTCACCAGGAATCAGGCGAAAACAACATCATGAATTTCAATAAGATGACCAACACCATGCTATCGACAACTACATCCCTAGGCATGATCTAGAGAAGATCCGACTGCATTCCAAGTGTGACATCTCAAAACGGATCGAATTTTCGGTTCCGTCGCCATCAGCCAGAGGAAGCAGAGGAACAGAAGGAGGTCATCCAGTGACAGCGAAATCCTCTGACCATCTCGTAGGACTTAATACGAACCTCCCCCGAACACTGCGATCCTATCCTAGGCTTCATGAATGTCAGAGAGACCGCAGATCAACGCATTTATAACTGTACATTCACATTCCGTCAGGCTCTTTGTGCCCCGACCCGAAATTTCAGAGTCTTTTCAGAGTCCTTCGCTTGTCTGAAGACTGGCTGTAATCATCATTACCTGCAAGTTACTTAGTCCCGTTGAATGTTACGCCTTAGTTATATCTCACCAGATATCTGAATTAGAATAAGGATGCATGTCGGCGGCATCATTTTCCCACCGCAGCTTAGTGAGCGGACATCTACGGCACGGTATAATTGTTAGCAACAGCTTGTTTCCGAATCCCTATTTTTGTTTGCCTCCTCCCATACTGTCCTCCATCATGCTTCTGATTCGCCGACCCTCTGTCGGTATGCATCGAAGTGCCCGACTGAGGTGTCCACAGGGAAGGAGGTGAAGTCAAGGCAAATCACCACCGCCGCGCCACTCCCATGTGCTTAGGAAAACTTTCTCGCACAATGCTGTTATCCTCTTCGGTCAGATAGTACCATTGCACAACCCATTGGATAAAGAGGTAATCTCGTGGTTTGGGATATTCGGGGTACCCCACTATACAAAACGTCAGATACGAGGGTTAGTGGGAACAAAAAAAACATTGAACATGCCCTTCCGGCGTGCCCGTTCCTGCGTGCAGAATGGCACGATGCGGAGAAGAATTCAGATCCACAACCCGTGCATCGTAACATTCGCCTACTTATTTCTGGCGGATTCACAGGTGGATTCGGGATATGGCACTGAAGAGATAAAATTAGGATTAGTGGCTGGGCTGCAGTCCTGTTCAACGGCGACCACCCAAGGGTTAGTCATATTGATGAGCAGTCCCGGGAATGAGGTGGTGAGGGTCCTCTTGACCTCATCTAGGGATATCATTTCGTGCATGTATTGGACTGGGTAAGTCGGCGTGTTCGCAAAGTAATCCACATCATCAGGGGCGATCGACTTTATAAAGTCTGCATATTCGACAATGATGTTGTCCATGATGTACATGCACCATGGGACAAGTCGAGGCCAAAAAGCCATGAATTTCTGGTACGCGTGAATCTTCGTGGAACTGCGATGACTGCGATACAATACGATATATTCCCGAATACAGACATGTATTTTCAGGAGCATCGTAGTACGAGCCAATCGGTCAAATTTTTCTGGTATAGAGAACTGAGCGAGGTAGCCGTCAACAAGAGAGGTTATTCAGGTTATATTAATTGGCGATTCAAGAATGATATCCATGATATCCCTGACCTCCAGCAGTGCAACGGCGGCGGTTCTGTCCACTGCTGCCCTGGCTGGATATCGTCTTCACTAAGAAACCATTAGTATTCTGCATAAGCATGAAAATTATCACTTTACATATCTGCGGTTCATAATTGCGGAACTAGTGTGATGGTGGTAGTGAGAGACTGAAGCTGACGATGGTAACGCAACATCGCGTGGGTACAAAGTTCATAATTCCGTTCGCTCCGATACCCCGATTTGCTTCTCAACATTAATTGCAACCATACTCATCGCCTGCAGCTGATCTTAAGCTCTTCAAGGCAGGTCACGATACAGAAAATACTCCCTTCGTCTACACCATTGATGCTCCTAGTATTCAAGGATGTTCTACCCTTGGACAAGGCTATGTCCATAGAATGTACAATAATAACCCGAAACTGAATACTACTAAGGTTCCATCAAGATCATTCAAGAACGAGCTGGCGGAACGAGATGATCAAAATGATAGTTCCATGAGAGAACGAAGAAAAAGATGACACAAACTGGCGACTGCAGTACCGCAGTGAGGTGGCTTCGCAGGGATGACGAACAATAGGAATTGAGGATAAATAAATTCGTTCTGACCAATCTTCGGGACTTGAGATCATCTGAGAGATCAGTACCTAGGCAACCATCAGCGTCTTAAAGCGCTGTATTTTGGTACCTGACTGATCATCCAGATAGAACAGCTCCAGTTTTTCAGATAGATGGAAGCAATACCTGGATCTCTGGACGGAGCAAATTTCTTGAAGATCTTATCATGTGAGGGAGTGAGGTTAGGATCAATGATGACATTGTGAGAGGCCGAGTTCTCCAGCGCCCGAAAGGGGACACCCAAGGCAACTACGGAATATACGTAGGACAGGTAGTAGTGATAGAAGAAGAAAAACAGGGAACGGATAGAAGGAAAAGAAATGTATATAGGGAGGTGGGTGGGAGAGAAAATTTACTACGTTTATGACTGCGAGCGACAGAGAGTGAGAGGGTGAGGAAAGGATCTTGGTCCAAGTGCGACTATATATCATAGATGAAAACAAAAAAAATCGGATCGATCGAAGACAAGAAGTGGGACGTGGCGCGTCAAGATGACGTCAATCTTGCATTGACCCTGAACAACCATCCTTGTTCAATAATCTTCATGGCCGACTGGCAAACTAGATTGAAGAGATATCCCTCCTTTGGCCGACTTTGTGGCACGGCAACTTGGTTTCCACGTCACCCCACCGAGGACGGCATCGAACCTGAAATAAAAAGAATATAAAAGAAATTATAGTTTAAACCTGGTGTGTAGCCGTGACGATGCCTATGGAATGTTACGAGTCATTGTCAGCGAAGCGAATGGATTAAATCAAATACGGACCCCCCCCCTGTTGGCTTCGTCAATCCTTCCTCGCGCCAAGAATGAAAGCATCACTTAAATTTTAGTAAGAATGAAGAAACAAAGGCAACAGAAGAGGGATGGTGGGGTAGTGTGGTCGTCAAGTAGCATGCCGCATGAAGTCGTCACCGTTCGCGACACGTCGCGAACGGTCGGGGCCGGATACTGAGTACGTGACCGTGAGATCCCTGCAAATAAATTTGAATTTGGAATCATGCTCCCTATTTTCCAGTCCCCGTGCATTCTGGTCATCTTTGTCGCCGGGCACTCAAAATCCCCCTTCCGACGCTATCTCGAAGTCTTCCAACTTGAAGCTCCCATCGACTCCCCATCGACAATATACCTTTTCGCCCGATGGAATCAAAGTTCAAGAACAGAAGAGGTGCAAAAAAATAGAAAAAACGTACGCGGAATCTTCCGGCCTTGTTTTAACTCCCTGCGTATAGATGCAAATTGATAATTGATCGCGTGTTCATTAAAGCCCCAACTGAACTATAATCCTTCGACCCTTGCTGAATACCGAAAATAACGGGTATGCATCGACATTTGCGTGCTTTCGTGAGTTCCCTAAATCATTAATCTGAAAATCGAATTTTAACGTCATTTTGATACAGGCATCTATGACCGAGCTCGGCGCTGGAAGGAAACGGATCTCTGCTCAATCTACCCATCTCGGTCGAACAAATGTATCTGTCATTCTGTGCTGTGACATCTGGCTTTCCCAGATACCTGTCGCTAGATTGCGCTCGTCACTGATGGTAACCTCCGAGCGCATCTTTTCATGTTTTATTTCTGGAATGATTGCTCGAAATTGGAGCCAAGATGCTATGCCCATATCATAGGCGTGTTTTTCGTCCCAGCAATGACCGGTTTCTGCGACTTATCTTCCCGGGTAGTCAACGATAGACAATCGGAAAACTTCCGTGATGAAACTGTTGTCAGTCTGTCCTATCTGCTGTTTGATTCCACATGATGGTTGATTGTGCGTCAGTAACAGATATGCAGACCTCAAGCTAAAGGTGGCTTGCCATGCGCTGTCACATAAAGGGTCGCAGGTCATTCTAATATCGTTGACCCTTGGAGTCGCGCGCGGGATCGGGACGCGGGAAGCGCATGGGTTCTGAGCAGCCCTACTTCATCCGCCTCGCGTTTATTAATTGCTGGCGGGGACCTGCTTAAGGGGATAACAGATTCATTGCACGATCGGAAACCGTTCCTTGAGACTTCGGTACCGTTAGTGTTGGGGCACTGCTTTTTGGATTGATTCCATGGTCAATCCTTATAGGGTGCTGCGTTCTTTCATTACAGCACGAGGCAGGTATCCAGACTAGTACGCTCCAATGTCTACTGGTACCACATACCCGGTCATAGCTGAACGAGAGGTATTTCAAGTTCTGCGTTGTGCCTGCACCTTTGTAGAAGGATTTTCGCAGGATCCCAAGATCTTTGTGTAAGGATCTAGCGCTCTGGGCTCGGAATAATGTCGTCAAGGAGAGAGATCACATTGTAGCAACCGGTGATCAGACAAACGAGGATTCCGCAAATTTCGGTGACTCATCATCGCTGACAATGAGGGGCTGGGGAGAAAGTTCGAGCCGGCGGGATGCCACGTGATAGAATCTGTTGTCTTCCCCCATCACTGCGAAATCCCGACGGCTGTTCAAGATGTGAGGGCATTGCTACTAGGACAGAAGGGCTTATCGAACCGAACTTATGGTATTCATTTAACAAATCCTTGGATTCCGAGGGAACTGATTGCCTTCGTCTCATTCGCCGTATCAAAGATTCAATTGAAGCTGGGTCCCGGTTAAGCAACGCAACTCCGTTGCAACATCCAAAAGATGAATACAAAGATGGTGTGTCCATTGAATTGTTGAGCTTCAAGTAACATCTTTGTTAAAGATTGACACGTTCCATCGTCATGCTCGAAATAGACAAAAAGCTACAAAAACTCGGAATAGCTTTCAAACAGTTGAGCCAAATACCTGTTTCTGGTCAGCGCCCACTCATTATTTCCCCCGGCTTTCGTAATAGGGCAAGCAACTTACTGCAACGTTTTTCTCCAGGTCTCAGGCCACAGAAAATTGGAACTTTTCTAAAGAAGGAGAGCGGAGGGGTACGCGAGCTGCCTAACGCCACAGAACTTCTCGAAAAAAATCTGGATTTTCCAGTTCGCCGATCGGTATTTGTTATCCTCAGGTCTTCCCTGATGATGTCAAACCGCGACAATGCTGTAATCTCGCGTACGACCTTGTACCTCCCGCGTATGGTATTGTTCGTTGAATCAGATGCTTAAGCTTGCTTCCTGATACGCATCCAGATCTCGGCTGATTGCCAAGGTATCCGGGCTAGCCCCGGCTACTCGGGCAGCCTGCGACCGTGCAATCACTGGAGAAATTCTCCTGGAATACGAGCACGTCTGGAACGGACGACTCTATTCTCCCCACGTTTATATCGAATGCTGCAAAGTTCGACTGCAAGTGGGTGGCGGTGACCTTTTTCCGTTTTGGTGACGCCGTTGCTCTGATCCGACTGTCGGCGGCGCCAGATCAGGCATTGCTTTTTCCCATCACTTCCACTGTCTCCCAAGAACGTACCCACTGTCATCCGCCGAATGAATTGTAGCCATAAGTACCCAGTAAGTTCGAGACTGTATGGTATGAATCAATGATACTAAACATACCGTCGTCTTCTAGGTTCACATGCCGCAGCTGCATGGCATGCCGGGGGTCTCAGCCTTATTGTTCCCATCCAAACCCAAGTTCCCGACTGAGCTCAACATTGATATCACGCATCAGCATCCGACGTCCGTGCAAGCCGCCCGCTGCTGTGCGAATGTCTCCATGGGACTCGAATGTGCCTATGCATGTGTCTATAAACCCATTCCTGTGACGCGGGAGAGCTGCCCTCCGACTTAAGGGACGCATACACTGCGACGGATCGCCCATTACCAATTGCTCCCTCACCTAATTTCGAATCTTATTGTCAAGATACAGATTTGGTCGTCCCTGAATTGTCTTTCCGAGGAAGCACAAAAAGCCACTGCTATTTCGCCGTCCATATATAACAAGGCACTCATATAAACCTCGATATTCGTTTTTTTCTTCTTCTGCGTTCTCTTTTCGCTTTCTGCCGCTGCCGCTATGGCTTCTTTCCTTCTCTTGGACTATGTCCTCTTCCTTGCTAGCATATATTTTCTTCAACGTCTACTTTCCAAACGACACGCACCTCTACCTCCTGGTCCTCGTGGTTATCCAATCATCGGCAACATGTTTGACATGCCCACCGACCGCCCATGGCTAACTTTTGCCAGATGGGCTGAAATTTGGGGTAGGTTTGACTTTTTTTTCTGCTTTCATAACTGAATCCTGACGCGTCGCGACAGGCGATGTCTGCTCCCTGTCAATGTTTGGTCAATCTTTCATCGTCCTCAATTCGTACCGTTCCGCCTACGCACTCCTCGACAAACGCAGCGTGATATACTCCGAGCGTCCAAGTTTAGTGATGGCCGGTGAGCTCATGGGTTGGAACGATATAATCGGCTTGGCTCCATACGGCGAAACCTTCCGTGCTCATCGCAAACTCCTCCACTCTGTCCTCGGCAGCAAGTCAACGATACGGACGTTCTATCCTATGGAGGAGCAAGAAGCCCTGAACCTCATGAAGCGGCTGCTCGACTCTCCAGAAAAATTGCATTCGCATATTTCTCAGTGAGTCGTGCAATGTCTGCCTGCCGTAACGGGGAAAAAAAAATATTGATCGGTTTTTAGGGACGTCGCGGCATTGGTCCTCCGCATCACCTATGGTTACGAAGTAAAAAAGGAGGACGATGAAATGGTGGCGCTCGTGAACTGTGCGATGGAAGAGTTATCGGTTGCCTCTACTCCAGGCCAATTTTTGGTCGATATTATCCCGATGCGTATGTGGCTTGGTCTACCCCCCACTGTTCTGTTCTGTTTTTAACTCCGCTTCTTTGATAGTGCGTCATCTTCCGGAGTGGATACCCGGCGCGGGATTCCAAGTCAAAGCCAAGCAATGGGCCCAAGATTTGCGTAACATGATAAATATACCTTACGACATGGTCAAGAGGCAAATTGTGTGTACCTGATGATGCGCATGGAGAATGTACTGATCGCCTGTGATCTAGGCTACAGGCGAAGCCCCGGAGTGTTTCGTGTCAAATCTGCTTTTGCAAGAAAACGAAGACGTAGACGAGCATGACCTGAAATGGGCTGCAGGCGCGATATATGCGGGTTCGTTTTCGCTTCGATGTTACTTACCCCCGATTGGATCACTAACAAACGCCACGAATTTTAGCCGGCGCTGACACGGTATGTTTTCAAAAATGGAATGAGTAGGTTCTTCGGATATTCATGAATTTTTTAGACTGTTGCCGTTCTGGACACCTTTTTCCTTCTGATGACGCTGTATCCTGACGTTCAGAGAAGGGCTCAGGCTGAGCTGGATTCTGTACTCGGAGGGGAAAGGCTCCCCACGTTCGATGACCAAGAAGACTTGCCATATATCAACGCTCTGTGCAAGGAGCTTGTACGGTTCCATCCTGTCGCTCCCATTGGTACGTGTTGTGCTCCCTTTAGCTTGATATCTCCGGATTGCTCATTCCCGATAGGCATCCCTCATAGCACTCTCGAGGATGATGTCTTTGAAGGGTACTTCATTCCGAAAGGATCGGTTGTTTTTGCGAATATATGGTAAAGTGCCACAGCGTCCCGATGTTCCTTCATTCCATTCAACGTATCTCGCGAATAGGGCCATGACGCACGATCCCGAAGTGTACAAAGACCCAATGACATTCAACCCTGAACGATTCCTCGGTCCTCATTCTGAACGAGATCCCCGTGAAGTCAGCTTTGGCTTTGGCAGACGGTATGTTTATTTTTGACATTTCAACAATGGTCCATGCATCGTATTTACGACTTGTTCGTTCTAGGATATGTCCAGGCAAGTTGTCATGCCGGGGAACTTGCCGTTCTTGAAATCTGATCATCTCCTTTCAGGACGTCTTTTGGCTCAGGCGACTACGTACATTGTATGTTCTATGGCCCTTGTGTCCTTCGATATATCGAAGGTGAAAGGTGACGAGCCTGTGTTCGATCCCACCCATGGCAGTGTCAGGTAGGTGTTCGGTTTCTCCATTCCGCAGATGTGACAGCACGGTCTCACGCACGAGGCAGCCACCCCGCACCTTTCAAGTGTAACATAACTCCACGGTCAATACGCGCTGCGGAGCTCATTTCACACCACCATTAGTTCCGATGCTTTCGTACCCCCCCTTCCTTCCTTCTCGTTTATTCCTCGATCACGCCGATGTCTAATACTCGGACAATTGCTCCTGCCGTTTCGTTCTTCGTTCCCCTGCGGGCTCCGCTGTTTTTTTGTTGCATTGCATTTGTATACTATCACCCCCACTCAGATTACGAGTACGCCACTACCATGCTCGATACTTTATCCCGTACTCTACGCGTTTGCATAGCCAATAGTAACATAAAGTTACTACTTCGTTTACTACTATTAATATTAGTTATACGTACACTCTTCGTCTTCGCTATTTACAGGAATTATTGTCCCTGTTGTTCGTTGTATTTTGACGGACTTGTGCCAGCTATCGACTATCGACCTTGGTGTTCATTTTCTGTGTGTACCAATGATGTGTATGACCCCTAAGAATCAGGATCATGGGTTCTGTGATATGATTCCGTGATGTGCTTCTCGAGGACGATTGCCCCTCAAGTCAGATGAGCCGGCAACTACAGATGATTGCGACTGATGGAAACTCGAACCCAAGCATCCTGTCACCAACAGATGGATAGGGCAGTGTGGAAATGGAAGCAAGGCTTGTACTGCCGCCGGTAATATTGACCGCAGCGTCTATTAATCTGATATATTAGAAAACAAACCATCAACGTCGAGGACTGCCGCTTTGATCTCCGGACCGCAGGGGGGGGGAGGGGGAGGGAGCGTGTATCGGTTTTCTGCGGAGTGTCAAGCCCGACGGAGGCACAAGATCTTGTACCGTACCTTCGCCACACTCGAGACGTAGCCGTGCTACATGGATCCCATTTGATTCCACCCCGTTTGACAGCAACTGAAAGAGTTTTGAAGCCCTGTGATATCATCTTGAAGAGTAGCACGACGCCCGGCGCCCGGCGAAGGGGAGAGAGAACGCGCTGATCGTTTATCCGACCACCGTGATCTTCCTGTTCCATGCGCAGCACTCCACGAAAAAAAAAATTCACTGAGTGCTCTCGACTCGACGCGAAACATGGGAAGCAAGGCTTAGCATGAAGCTGAGGCGAGCAGACCAACCTAGCCGGTCCAACGCTGCGTTCCAACGCGACCCAGACCGCACTAGGCAAAGATCCCTCGGACCACGAAAAATTTTGCCCTGACGATGGATTCTCCCATAATTTTTCTTGTCGTCGATACCGGCACAATGACGGAGCCAGTCCTGTGAACATTGGTTTATCCGGCGCGGGAACAGTTCAGTCTTACTGTGGGGAAGGTATCAGCCGACGAGAACGGATTCGATATGAAAAGGTATAAAAATGACTGGCGACGATAGTGAGGCTTCCCCCTCCCCTTCGCAGATATTGAACCCGGTCCAGTTCTGCCTCCCTACGTTTTCTAAAGTCTGAATACAAGGCAAAATCGTAACCATGATAGTAAAAGTATCTCTGTGGGCTGCATTGTTAGTATGTAACCATTTTTTCTCTCGAAACCGGTCTGGGAACCAACGAAATATACGGATTCGGACTCGGGATTTACGATTCTGTGGCTTTATGCTCCACGGTCGTGAGAGTGGTATTAATTTCCAGCCGCCTAAGGGCAGTCTACTCCTTTCAATATGCACCGTCAGAAGTAAGAATAACAACTACTGTGGATACATACACGAGAAGGACGAGTTGATGGATCCTTCGAATTCCCTCGCAGTTACTCCAAAGAGGATGCATCCGTGTGCGATTTTCTACAGATAGCTATTTGAAGGAGAGCAGGAATTGATGTTGCTTCTTGCACCATTACCGTAAAAGGCTCACTGGAAGAGCGTCGGCTGCTGTCAGAACATCGAAAAGGTACACGTCTGCGTCATTGAACGAGGATGTGATTGCAAGCGGCCGGCGTTCCCGGACCGGCGATGCATTCTCCGTAGGGTTAGGGTTATTTCCTCTTCCTCTTTGTCCATCATGTCGTCCGTCTTGTTTTCTCTGTGAATTGATGGCATAGCACCTCATCCGAGGCACGCACTCTGCGGTAGCCGGTTTCTAGGAAAAGGATGAGACAGTGGTCCGAAAGGACGGTCGCTACGTCGTATGGCGGTGGTGGTGGCGGTACGCTCATTGACACTCCATTGCGTCGCCTCTAACAATGCCTGGTAGGTCGACAATCTCGTGCTTTACTGGCAGCTGTTGGCTCTCTACTTTGCTTGGAAAATTACTGTATGCACTTCTTCGGGACTTGGAGAACCGGACGGTGATACCACAGAGAACGTCGTGTGCATCCAGGATTAGAGGGGGACACATGATCAGAGAGAGGTATGGTGAAGGTGCGTATTGTGGCCCGCCTGTGAAACTTGCAGTTGGCGGACGGGCTCATGATGTGCATGCAGTTCAAAGCCATCGCGGTCGGAGTGAGAGTGTGTTACTCTGCTTTCTTGTCAGCAAAGAGCATGGAACTACGCAAGATACACCAAATACCTTGAGGCCGTATTCACATCGGTATATGCGCTCAAGTGCAGTCGGCCCGGCTGTAAACCAGAGTCTAGAGAGAGGTATGTGTCGTCGTCATATACCGCAGTACTTGTACCAATGTGTGCTTAGCACCCGCCCAAATCTGCTCGTCGACGCCAACAACATCAGTTTTTTCAAGGGCAGGGGAGGATAGAAGTTTTTGGAGGTAGAAGCGAGAGAACATCCACAACGTCACGCAATAGGATCAGTGTGTGTTCTCTCATTGAATTTTGACTTTGTCGAACTGTCGTTTGTCGCAGAGCCTGCGCGCGCCCAAAGACCGGGCCTGCCTTCACCTTTTTCAATCAGAGCATAGATGCTCAGAATGAGACGACCCCTCCAGGTGCCGGCAATGAAATGTCTCTTTACGGACCCTCGGTTCCATTCATTTCAGTTATTCGTGACGATGTGGGCACAAATTTCTACTTTGGATCCATTAATGAAGCTGGTCACCATCCCAAACGACTTGACCCGTAAAGTTATGTACTTGCACGGTGACCGAATCCTGAGTAGGCCTTGCCTTTGTAGGGAGCACATTCGTCCGTGTTGTATGTGCCGAGAGTCCTACTGCTGCGGTTTTCTGACTGATATTTGCTTCAGGCGCGTGCCTGGTACGTAGGCCGACGCAAGTATCGTGCATGCGTGGGCAGTCTATGTACTGACCGGTACGTGCTGCAACGTCCCAGAAACGAAGACTACTGCAGCGTCCGACGTGGCGAGATCCTTTAGGCGGAGGATCGGGACGAAGATAACACGCATGATCAGACAATGGACGCGATATAACCGCAGGAGATATATGGCTGGTCCTTGTATATCGGCCGATGGCCGTGCCGATACTTTACCCACCGTGGAACCCGGCCCACTCTTAGAGTGTCAACATTTGAAAACCACTGCTGTGAACCAGGCACATCCTTCCATTCCCGTGCAGGGCCCTCATATGGTTGTCGCACCGTATTCGTCGAGGGGAACCAAAGAGTTATTGTCATGACCTCAATCCTTTGGTATCTTCGGTGGCAGGTGCATAAATCTGTGCAGAGGCTGCCAACGCCGAGGCCAATCATCTGGAGGAGGCCTTTACATCAGAATGGATCGCGTCTACAAACTTGTGGAAGAGAGAGCGCTCTTGAGGAGGGTTTGCCGTCTGGTCTGGGTGCTTTAGGTGGTGTCTTGTTGCATTGTCGCTACTTTTAGTAGGGATCAACCTTTGAACTGCTTGCGTCTTTCTTATGTCTTGTAACAGAGTGCAGGTTCTATTCGATATCCACTGAACGGCACCGTATTCGCATGTCCTGATTCGGAGCTGCTTCGCTGGTGGGATTCTCAGAGCGATGTTCCCGTAGAACCCATCTCTCAGTAAATCGTCTCTGCCTCTGCACAGCGCAGCGCATACCAATGGCGTTGCTTTCTTTATTCTTCTTTGGATTACATCAAGGAGTGGTTTCGGTCCACGATTCTCGTAGGAAGTGCTTTATGATGTACGTGCCCGAGGGTCCTACCACTTTATACTTCTGACTGGGATCTGCTTAGACGATCAATGCCTGTATTTGTATCGGTACAGATATTGATGGATTCGCGGTGCGAGGTTTCCTGCAGCGACAAGGCGATACGATACCCTTTAGATGGAGGATGGAGGTAAAGACTCACATCATAGGTCCATCGTTTATAGATATATTGATGCAATGCCACCACGCAGGAGGGCGCGGAATGGCCGTCCCCGGTTGGCTTTCCTTGCCGCGAGCACTGTTTTTTTCAGAAGGGAATCGACCACTCGCGCGAGTCGAGGGCTCGTCGATCATGAAGTGATGTTTTGATAAAGCTCTTATAATATGTGTTTTTCTTCAAAGCCTCGATGATCCACTGGCAACCAATCGTCAGAAATCGGCTTTCCGGGCGGGCGCTGTCGTTTTTTGCGGCAACACCATTTTTCCTGCTCGGACTCATATCAGCACTGCATGGCAAAATTCTAGTCACCTTTGGGCTGTCGGATTATTCGTGCGCGCGCGAGGCGTTACCCATACCTTCGTGGGAACTGACTACTATGCGACAGAGGTGGCAGCAAGGGACCTCGGACGGGACAGACAGACAGATGAGCGAGTGAGTGTGGATGACAGTCATGGTTGGTTCTGTTGTAGCGTGGATACGGTACGGTGTTACTACTACGTTCGTTTGGATCTATTACAGGCGTAACACGGGCATTTTTGTTTCTCACCGTTCTGGTCGTCGGAAATATGTGGCAGGTGGGATATGAGGTTGAGTTGTCAGTTCTTTGTGTTTGAAGAGAGAGGATGTTGTTGTGTAATTTCCACGTATTGTTGATGTACACAACTGAATAAAGGGCGATGGTTTAATGTCACGTATTGGGATGGGCGGGAGGATGGCGGAACTAATATAAATTCAGGGCAACGATGGACGCCCGTCGGCCTATAAACACGTAAACGATGTTGAGAGTGATGGTTCCTGCACTTAGCTTCCCGGGCTGCTCGCAGGGGGGTAAGTAAACAGACGTTGGGGCCGAGCGTACGAAACCCTCCTTCTTCGTCTGAAATACAACAACGCCCCTCGCTCGCCCTCGTATGTTCTAGCCAAAAAACGAGGTGTTTGCGTACGAAAAGAGTAGTACAATTTCCAACTTCCAGGAAATGCGATGTGGGGGAGGGGAGGGTGGGGGGACGCGAACCCCCGACCAGCATAGAGTGGGCTCCAATATACTAAAATTGGCTGCGTTGTAATCCTTTCAAGATAGTGGCTAGTTTACAAGGAACGAGCAAAGGAAAGGAAAAAAAACGGGCGACAGCGTACAACCATGGTTATTTCATACTCACACCAACCCCATCGTCGCACCACTTTGTCCTAAGCCACTCCGCCACCTTCCGCCACCACCCCCTCTTCTTATCACCTGCAGGGGGATCACCACCACGTCTCCAGGACCGTACCGCATCCAATCGCCCCTGACGGCAACCTTCTGCCGCGATCTCCCGTATCTTCAGAGAGGCAAGTTCTAACTTTGTGCTTCCCCACCATTCCGAATTCGAATTCATAGGCGCCGAGCAAGCAACTGCGCCAAAAAAAAAAACCACCTGCCTCCTAGCCCGTGTATGAGTGAGCGTGTATGCTTCTCCTGTAGGACGCGTCCTTTGATGTATAATAGCAAATTGTATGCCCGGATCTTTTAATTCCACGTTCTCTCACCCGAACGCGATATTTGTGGCCAAGTCGTGCACGGCTTCTCCATATGTGTATGTGGATAGGTATCCCGGTATTTTCAAACCGATGGGTACGGCTTTCAATTTCGGGTGGCGTCGAGGTTGGCGTGCCATGCCCTGCCCATGGGATCTCAGCTCAGAGCCGTCCAAAGCCCCCCCCCCCCCAGTTCTCCGGACTCAGCTTGGAGGTATATAATATAAAACGACGCGAAAGCCACCTTGGCATCATGGAGTTCACACCTCTCTTCTCACTCAGCCCAGCTCTCGCTAGTAGTAGTGTAGTACCTTCGTCTTTGTCGCTGCTGGGAGACCTTCAACTATCCAGATGATCTCCGCAAACGAGGTGAGGCCCTCTCAAGGACAATTCCGCTTTCATCGTTTTACGTGTTCATATGGCGACGGGCATCCATCGTTGCCCTGAATTTATATTAGTTCTGCTATCCCTCGCGTATCGTAATAGGTGACGTTAAACCATCGCCCTTCATTGAGTTGTGTACCATCAACAATACGTAGACCAACCAAGGAAAATTACACAAGAATATCCTCCCTCTTGAACAGAACCAACCATGACTGGCATCCAGACTCGCTCGTCTGTCTGTCTGTCCAGTGCGAGGTCTCTTGCTGCCACCTCTGAAGCACAGTAGTCAGTTCCCACGAAGGTATGGTAACACCTCGCGCGTGGCTTAGGGCCGAGTGGTGAGACGCCTGCCGGCTGGTGATACATACCCTCACCCGCTTTCTTTCCTTTGCTTCCATACTAACTGTACCGCTCGTTTTCGTACCACCATCTCGAAGATTACACATCCTTCTGCCGTTCTAGGATCTGAATCCGCGTCTCAAATCGCAGATACGAACAAAGTCCATGAGGCGGGAAATGCGATCAAAACACCATGCAGCCAATTTAGTATATTGGAGCCACTCTGTGTGCTGGTCGGGGTTCGCGCCCCCCCCCCCCCCACATCGCATTTCAATGGATTTGAGCATCTACTCTTTTCTCACCCAAGGCTATTTATTGTACAAGAACTCGAACAGGGCGGTTCCTGCATCGATGAGATAGCTACGTACCTCATAGGCGGGAAGTATTAGCACTATGCACAATTAGCTTATCAGGCGGACATCTATGACCGAATGTCGCGTACCGAGTAAAGTTGTATGAAGCAAGACAGAGTGTGTCTGTCATATAAGCTTCACCTTGATGACACGAAAGCGCATCCAACTCAAGCGCCACTTTGCACTGGGGAGGGGAACAGAACGCCAGTCCAAATTGATGCCGGATACATCTGCCAGGGAAGAGAATCTTGCGATACCTCTGCGAGCGTCTGTCGGTCAGATTAAGATACTCGCATGAATCACGAACGACATACCTCGAACGAACGCGCTAAGGACGAAACTGCATCGGCCGGCGCTCGCTCAGCTTCATCCTGCGACAGGAACCATCACGCCCAGCGAAAACTATTTTTTTCTCAGATGATATGAATCACCGATGGCCAAGAACTGTATACATATATATAATAATCAGCAGAAAATCCCAAAAAGGACTCCCAACGCACTTGAGCAGAGACACAAGAACCAGGATACCCGCACCGCAAAAGGGCACCCAGCTGGATAAAAACCTCCATCAGTGAAAAATATATATATATATACGACAAGCCACTTGCCAACTCACGTCGAAAAACTAAACCCACCCGACCGGAAGAGACCCATCAGCACCAGCGAGACAACCGTAGCCCCACACACGACACTCAAGACACTGATGCCCAAAAACACCAGCAGCACGATCACCGCCAACGTGATCCGCGAGCGCTGCTCGTTCCGCTTCTTCAGCGCATTATTAACACTACGCCTCGGCGGGAACAAGACGTTGAGGAAAGCAATACCCGCGCACGCGATGAAGAAGGGGGAGTAGAAACATAGAGTCCAGTAGAGCGTGAAGGTGAATATCTGGGAGTAGTGGTAGAGGTAGACTGCGCCGGGCTGTTCGGCGTTGTGGTTGGGGATTTCGAAGAATTCGAGGCTGGGGTCGTAGAGTGATGGCCAGCGGGGGTTGGCCATGGGCAAGAGGGTGTCTCTGATGTGACGTGACAATGGTTTACCCGGTTCGCTATCAATGGTGAGCGGGCCGTGGCGCTTGCCGGCCTTAGTAAGTTACACCCTGGGAACATATTCTGAGGGCCTTAGAGACCACCCTCAATTTGATTGCAATGCATGAATGGCTAACATGGCTTTTGAAGGGTGAGTGATGGGGGGTGGTGGTGGTGGTTTGAGAAGTATGAGTGGGTTGCAGGAGAGGTGGTTAGAGGATGGTGTGACAGATGCATAAATATGCCAATCATAGCTGTGCTTGTAGAGCAAGGTGTTCTTGAATGTAAATGGTCTAAGTTTTTGAAGACCCACATCCAGAGTTTGTATGATAGATTCTGAGAGTCTGAGAGATGTGTAAAACATTACTCCTCCAGCTCTAGCAGAGTGACCACCAAAATCTCTGTCCAGTATTGCAAAGAATTTTTTGTTGAACCAATTTCATGATGGAATATCACCAATTTCATGGAGGAAGAGTGGAGTGCATGGGCCATGAAGATGATCTCAATATCTGATGTATTATGATAGGAGGTGTTTTTGTTATATGAGTAGAATGTCAGTGCCATGATAGAAAGGGTCAGATTTGTTGTAGGGAATGTGGTATTGTGCATCATTCTTTTGGAGGACAAACAAAGAATGTTTGATTATTTTGCAAAAGTCCTGAAGTTGTTTGTCATTTTTCCATATGAGCTCACCTGACTGGCAGTACCCATAAAAGCAGCAAGAAAGGATGGTGGCAAAGAGGAGGTCATTGTAAGAACCTGAAATGTTAGCAAGAAAACAAAAAGCAATCAAATGGGATAATTGGAGGGGTAGTTTTTGAAACATAGGATTACCACTCATCTTCTTTGAGCCATAGGTGGTTGCTTGTACCATGAGGTGTCTCTGATTTGTGTCAAAGTCAGAATAGAGGTCTTTTAGAAAGTGACAGACTCCAGTCAAGTATTTTGAGCTGGATGAGATATACTGAGATGTATAGGCTATGTACCTGCTGAGAGTAAGTGTTGTAGGTTCAAGTGGTAATGCATGCAAAATCATATGTAGTCATGTGCTTCTGTTGCACAACCCTTTGCTGCTCTGAGCTCAATTGTGTGAGCTTGGAGAAAAAGAACATATTCATCAAGAAGAGAGAGGGAAGAAGCTGGGTGAGCAACAGCACAGTTAAAAGGAGTATCTCCATCATGCTGGCAATAGGTCTCTTAGTGAAGTAAAGATGCAGACATGGTCAGCAGTGAATTTGTGATGATATTCATCAAGAAGGCAAGAAAGCATATCCACCCAAATATTCTCCTTTCTATCAATGTGTTGAACATAAATGTTGATTCCTGATCTGAGTATAAGATCTGCTGCTCTGAGTAAGAGTACATTATGAAGAAGTTCTGATACAGATAGAAAATTGAATGCAGTGACAGAGTTAAGGCTATCAGTGAAAAGCAAGAGGTGTTGAGGGAGTTTGAGTAGGCATACTGCATACTGAATGGTGGAAAGAATGGCCACAAGCTCCAGAAAGAAGATGTCAATCATTATTCTAGGTAAAGGTGGATGGAGCTGATATACAAACTGTTTCCTGTAAAAACAAATTATAATGCATTTTTTGGGCTGGCTTCCATCTAGATTATCATGTTAGCTTCTGAAATAGTCCAGAGAGTTGAATAAATGAAGTGAATGCTCAAATAATCTGAAAGAATAGATGAAAACCAGGAGAGATCCTCTCTAACAGCAGCATTGATGAAGATCTTTGTAAAAGAGTGAGTCTTCCTGGCCATCTTCCTGTATGAAGAGAATAAAGCTGGACAGCCTCATGGTAGAACATTTAATATACAGTTCAGATATCCATCTAGATGCTGCTATTTCTACAGAATAGATGCTCTTCTGAGTGTCAAAAGAAAAGAGTTGACTTCAGATTTAGCATCAATAACAGACTGTTGTGTAAGAGAGACACTCCTCTGGTTGGCATCAACCCAGAAATTGATAATTTTAAGAGATTGACCATATATCTGTTTTGGATCATCAAAGAGATAAGAGATATATTTCCAAAATATTAAAAGTTGTACTTGTCATGCTGGCCATTGCTGACCTCAATAAAAGACTTGGTGATTGGTGAAACCCCAGCCAAAGAAGTCATTCATATAAACATGAAGATCAGTGATATCCAGGTGGTGGATTCTGATCCAGCACAATAACACTGAAACCAAACACCAAATTCTAGATGAAGCTCAGCTCCTGAAGACTAGTTATCCAACAATGTAATATTGGTCATCAATGAGGACAACTTGATGAATCTGCCATAAAGAATGTGTTGGTAAATTCAGAAAAGCCTTGGTGATGTCACTTTTATAGAGAGTAAAGTCAGCATTAGAATGTTGTATTTTGGCATTATATAGAGCTTTACTGAATGGATGTATATCATCATATTTCACCTTTGTCTTGCTAGCTGGAATTCCTGCATTTGGACTGGAGAAAGTATGATCTGTTACAATGTGAGGTTTTCTGTTCTGCCAGATGACAAATATAGGTAATGCCTTCATATCTGATAAGAGTGTAAACTCTTCCAGCAGAAGTGATGACCAATAGCTGGCTGTGACTTCATGATCACAAAATGCTCATATTTTGTTGATGTTTTTGGGGTCCATGATATAATTCTTGGTTTTGTCATAGAGAGAATCTTCCCATTCACCAAGGTCAAGAGGCCAGAATCCATTCTGAAGACTATAAATGACTGAGAAGATGAAGAGTTCATTTGGATGAAACTAAATAATATTCTCCAAACAAGTGACATTGAATAGTGTGTTGACTACAATAAAATCTTTTAGAGCATGTAGCATAGTCTGCAAGAACAGATCATTGAGTAGATATGTAGATGGAGAAGATAGAGGATCAGCAGATTCAGTAGATTGAGCAGCAGAGAATGTAGATACAGATGGTAAAGAAGTATTTAATCAGACATAGCCATATCTGAAGCACAGGCTGATATTCTGGTCCATACATTTGCATTTCTGAGGCTTTAATGATCTAGGCCCTGCTGCTGCCTTCACTGTTATCTCTTCCAAATCTGAGTCTCTGTTTTGTCCAGAGGAGGTTGATACAATTGATAGTGTCTCTAGCTCAGTATCCTGAGCTGCACTCACTGCAGGTACTATACCTACAGCAATTGATATATGGATTCTGGTAGAAATTCAGATTTAAATTTTCACATGGAACTGTTGATCTTTCTGCAGCAGAGAGTGAAGTAGATGAAAATTGCTTTATGCCTGATGAAATCAATGGAGAGTGAAAGACCTGAGTGAGAATAGGAATTTGTAGTTCACTCTAGATATCCATATGAAAAGAGCACTTAGCATAACACAACTGAACTTTCTCATCAAGATAGATGGCAATTGTAGCATCATGTGATGCAGCCCAAAAGATCTTGATCACATATTCTCAATAAGCTTTGAGTTTGAGCTCATGATGCAGATAAAGAACTTGAATGCCTCTAGCTCAGGCATCATATACTCTGCACCAGTCAGATTCTGACCTGATAGGCTGCTTGGCTGATAAGACATCTTTCCTGACAATTGCACATTCTGTTATGAGCTCTTTTTCCTCCTTGTTGTGATTGTACCCTCAGTCTATTGAGACAAAAAGTTTTGAAAAGTCAATATGTTGGTCTTGAATGATGAGGCATCAGAACAGCTGAGCAATGGGTTTGGAGAGAGACTGGATCTGAAGAACTGCAATGAAGTTATGAAGCAACTTTTCAGTGGCATAAACTTGTCTGAGGCAGAAAAACTCAGTAAGATAAGGGTCTGAGATATCAGTGATGATAATAGATGCCAGATGAGGTGCTTGAGCAAAAACCATCAGAGAAATAGAAGCCATCCTTGGTGAGACAGCACCATCAAGCCTCAGAATGCCAGTGAGAACTGTAGCAATGGAGCTCTGAGATTTATTTGTGGTTAGTGTTTGATGAAGGAATTGAAGCTTTGAGCAGAGAGTCACTGAAGCTGCTTCCTCAACTGTGTGAGCTCTGGCATTCTGGTGCTGTTCTGCAGCAGCTTTGGATTTTTCAGCTCACTTTTTTCAAAACTCCTTGATCTTAGCCTGAGACAAATCTGATGGAGTGGCCTTCCTGTAGTCTATCACACCGACATTTTCATGGTCACCATCTTGTTGATGAACCAGAAAGTTGTTATTAGACTCTCTATGGGCAGGAAACATGAAACTTATAATGATGAGTGAAATCAAAGCACAGAATCCAAAGGCTGGTTCAGGCAAGTCTAGTTGTGTACCTCTGTACAGTGACTATAATCTCTAATAGGGTGTAACAATTGCTTGCTACAGGTGTTATGAACCTCTAAAACTATAATCAGAGAGTCAAAGTATGTATGTGAACTTTTCTATAGCAGAAATGTCATATAGGTATCTGAGAATTGAGAAGTGCAACCTATATGCAGTGTGAATGTTTTTTGTTGGAATCCTATATGCAGTTCCAGTAGTATCTATAGACAACTGTTAGTGTCATTCCTTAATGCAGAAACTGTAGACTGATGTTAGAAGCTTAAAGACATAGTATTCTATCTATGGTTACCCTTCAAGGTCTTCAGGTTGGTCCAGGAGGTATGAGTATGAGACACAAGGACAATGAATCCTTTGATGCTTTTGGAAAGGAAGCAATGCAATATTTGTGAATTAATAAGTTTGCTGGTGTGCCATGCATGAGTCTCCCAGTAAGTTGTAAGGTTGTTAAGATGCTAGAGTGCTCTCAGTTGAGAGATATTGATCTATATGTGATCAGTGTAACCAGTTCTATTAGAGGTGTGTTGTACAAGTATATAGTCTAGTATGGGTGTTGAGTGATCTCAGTATGTCTTATCTGTAGAATGTAACTTGGGCTTCCTATTTTCTATGTTATTCTCTATTGTATAGTACTCTACTTATACTACTCATTTACTAATACTAAGTATGTTACATTAAACTGCCTTGGTAACTGCAGTACTAGCTTAGTGAATGTAGCAAACTTTTTATAATATAAAGCCTTCAAAGCTGTGAGGATTGTACTAAACATAGCATATTTAAAAGTTCATCTAGCAATAGTACACTAGCCCTTCTGATATTCCTTGCAAATCTCTAACCAAACACATGGTTAGTCCTCTGCAGTATACCAGCCTTCCATATACTAGCTGTGAAGAGCTTAGACATCTGCAGCAAGTCTTGTATACACATTGTGATGGGCCTTATGGACTTTATTAGGGTGTCACATGTATACTGAGAATGACACATGTCATATACGGTTGAGTATCATAGTGCCTGGCTGTGTCTATGATGTGTAGCTATTGAGAAAGTTCACATGCCATGAAAAGTTTGTGGCAAAATTACATGCATTGAACCTGGAATGATTGGTTTACTGAAAGCCTACTTAAGGGCTGAAGTCAATTATTGAGGCCTGTGAATTCAGAGCACACAGAGCCTAGAGGCTCATCATTGTATGTTAGAGGATGCAACAGTTGAGCTCCATGGGCCAGCTTCCTTAATCTGCTCCTGCAGAAGTCTGATGTAGTCTCTGGTGGCCTCAGATGAAAGGCCAAGCTGGTGAAGTTCATCCACAAAGTTGAGAATATTGACAGTGTCTCTGATGCATTTATCAGCAAGATCTTCACATTGTTTAGCCAAGGCAGTGACACTTTCAACATTGGATGATGGATTCAAGGTCAGGAATGAGATTAATAGATTTGAGAGATAAAAGTCTAGACAGAAAACTTAATAGCAACTTGTACAATAATGGTGTAGTAATACTGAATGAGGTTTGGTTAGATGTGACAAGGCCAAAGACTGCTTGAGTGAGCCATTTGTAAGATGAGAGAAGAGATAGAGTCTCACCAGGCAATAGGAGTTACTGAGAAGAGAAAGAAGAGGTGATGCCTTGATGCCTGGGATTGACAGTCAGAATTGATCAATGGTGAGAGAGCAGAGTTCATCTCACCTAGAGATGCAGGATGAAGGTGGAAATGAAGAAGAGACACCTGGAGCCAGTGTCTTTCATGAATCAGCATCAGCTGAGAGTCAGCACTGAGACAGAGACGGCACCAGCGGCCCCTCTTCATGGACAAGTGGAGCTCCGTATCTCCATATCAACAGAGATTGTGAATACCTCGAGAGCCACGCAGAGGCCTGCGAAAACGCTCCCTACCCTTGGAATCCATCTTTACGATGGGCCTTACTAAGTTACACCCTGAGAACATATTCTAGCCTTGGCATACTATGTCTGAATACCAAGCTTATAATAAATACATGGGTCCTAAAGGAGCCGCTGGTGCGGTAACTAGTGGCATAGCACTATCATGTCAAGAGTCCTCTTCTCCAGACTGACGAGCCACAGCCGCCTTTGCTGCGTCTCTGGATCGGAACCACCATTGAAAGAGAGGAAGCGTTATCAGAGATACACCCATCCAAGCGAGGAGGATGCCGAATTGCAGCCCCACTGGTGGCAAACAAACTTGCTTAGCGCGAAGATCGGACGGAAAAAAAAAAGAAAGGAAAAACATAACCACTCACGTTGATTCTTGGTTCCGAATAGGATCGTCCGTACGGCGCCCGACACGTTGTAGAAGGGGAAGGCATAGCCATACCGGAATATGCCTGGCAGCACTTCCAGCGGCATGAAACACACGGAGATGTTCGCTGAAGCAGCGCGGTCAGGTGTACATTTTTTTTCCAAAGGGTTAACAAGAAAGAGCTTACAGATGATCATAAATATCATGTAGAACCCGACGAACCTCGTCGTGAGCAGGGTGAGCATCGCTTCCAACGATAACCCCACAGCCAACATTCCGACATAGTTCAGCATCCAGAACAGGACGAAACCCGAATGCCCGAATCTGTTTTTTTTAAAAACCAGTCAGCGGTTATGCGGGAATAGGACGCGACAAACGCACGTCCTTGAAAAGTCCACTTGAAAGGCTAAGCATAGAAGGGAATAAAAAAGCGCGAGCACAAAGTACGAGATGAAGCTTGATGCTAGTCGGAGGAAGATAAGGGACCATGTCGTTAGTGACGTCTCCAGCCCTGACATCTCACGGGCTGCAGCAGAGAAATTCTGTAAAATGGTTCAGACAAAGAAGGGGAGGTGGAGGTGGTAGAACGTACGACGATAAAAAAGGCCAAGACTAAGACGTAGATAAGGCCCACAAACGTCATAGCACTAGCCCTACAACGGATGTCAGATTCGGAGGGGAAAAAAAAAAGGAATCACGTAGAGACATACACAGGAACATCGAACGGACGGAGATTATCCAGCGTATACCCTACGGGTTCCGCCAGGATTTGAGGGGCAGTAGTGGATATGTTCGCTATTATCTCTGGATAGGCCGACCCAACCTGTTTCACGAAAGACTTGGCTATGCCAATGGTTACTGCATTAAGCGTCGCCTCCACAGAGGGCCTAATCAAAACACGACTCGAACAGAATCAGATCAAACATCCAAGACAGGGAGGGGTGGGCAGCTCACTAAGCGTTCTCATTACGGGCTTCGACAGCAAACGCCGTGAGCGCCACCGAGCCGTCGTACGACGCGTTCACAGAGAGGACCGCAGACTCGAGAAGCCTCGTCGTGTTCGGATGCACTATCAGATAAGAGAGAAGATCAAAAAAATTCAATCAGCCCATCCTACCCCGCCAACGACCCAACACCGGCATACATACCAACAACAGCAACCCACGTCTGCTGATCCACCACCGCACCCGCAACGTCATCCACCCCGCCCGGAAACTCGCTCGCCGACCTGTTCGTCCAGCTCACCTTGCCCGACGACGAGACCGAGGACGACAGCAGAGCCTGGACAACTGCGCTCCCCACCGTCGAGCCGTCAAAGTCCTATCGATATCGACAACGCAACCAATCAGAACCGGAACAACTCGAAAAGAAACCGAAAACTCACCACGACCCACCCCGCGAAGTTCCGCGTGGGGACCTTCCACAGCGCCCCCCAGTATATCGAAAAGACGGCGAACATGAGGACGACCATCGCCCCGACCCCCACGCCGACCACCTTCAGATACATGCTCCGCGATCCGCGCATCGTCTCGGTCTGGTCTGTAAAGCGGGAGGTATACCACGATGGCGTCTGGGGCGTGTCATGATGATCCCGATTCGGCGCCTCCTCCTCCTTGGTCAAGCCATCCGACGAGTACATCGTCCGTTCAGACGGAGAGTGGATGGAATGCGACATGTTCGTGCGATCAGCATGTTATCGCTTTACCACACGCTATTTATGCACTTCCGTCCGAGCGTCGATAGGAGGGTAATATGTGATGACTGCACCCGGGGGAAGGGGTGGGTGGTGTGAGAGCATTAAATGATGGGGGGAGAGACTTCTTAACGCAGGTAAAGTTAAATGGTTGCGCCACTGAGGTACGATCCGGATCGGCGGCAGTACCAGCAGCATAGGCAGAGTCGTATCGGTAGGAGTCCTTCTTGGTTGGCCCCCATGGAACTCCGCTACCAGCGAGGCTTCCAATCTACAGAAGGGGGGAAAAAAAAAAGAAAAAGAAAACTCGTGAGATCGCCTGAAACATCAACCAGGCGACCGAATAATCAACCACGACGAGGCCTTCTATAAATATAATCACATGTCTGCGTACTGTCAGGCATTTCATTATCAGCCATTTGGACGTGCACGTACCTGTCCTCCTAACCGTAGTTGGACGCTTTACAGGACGATGGAGTGGAGGCGGGGGGGCCTCCACATGGGACCAGGGGCACGATGGGTTGGTTATTCTTGTTCTCCCTTACCGCAGTGGAACCTCTCGTCGCCCCTCCAGATGCAATTCCACAGGCACTCCGTCCTGGTTGCGATAAATATGTCCATGCTCTGATTCATCCTGCTGCACGCAGGAGGAGAAACGTGCGCAGCGGTCACGGTCCCCCCGAGAATACCGAGAATACAGGACATCAAGAATGGAACGGAATGAGAACCCGCTAGTAGTGGTGCCAAAAAGAACTTCTCCCGTCCCCCACCCAATAAAAGCCCGCTTACTCTTATCAGGAGATAAGCGTGATTCGAATCCCCGTGGTGGTTATCTGAGGGCGGCACAAAGGAAAGGAAAGGGAAAAAAAGACCGCCCTGATTAAAGATTAAAGATCCACCGTCTCTGATACTCAAGCTTCGCGTCTCGGGTCCGATGGTGCAGTATATTCGATTTCAACCCTACATGCATGCCAATGTTTGCCAAGAATAACTCATATTATTGAAGGCGAGATAGCGTCCGAGTCCAGGATGGTGATAGAACGGAAAGAACTTTGGACGGAAACCCTAACCCTAGAACGTTGTCTCTCTCCCTTGCCAGTGGCAGCGCAAAAAAAAAAAAAAAGACTCATGCCGAGCGCGGTTAATTGACGCGAATATGCGTTCAAGATGCCAGCGTTGAACGACTCGAGTCGGAGACCATGTACCTGACTGACCTCGCGCTGCAATAGAAATAGAAATAGAAACGGCAATCGAAAAAACGGACAACCTCATTGGCTAAAAGAGTTTGCGTTCAGGGGACCTCAGACAGAAATAACAATGAAAAGCAGCCATAAATAGAACGGAATAGCTATGTATAAGCAGGTGTCTCTCGCATAAGCTATTCATTGAATATTGAGAGCCCGTGCGCACGGAGAACAGGGAAGGATCGCGCTATGCACACGGAGCGAAGGTCGAAGAAACCAAATGCAGATCCCTCGAATACTGGATCATTAAATTTCCCGTATAATCCTACATTGTTTTGACCAAATCAACGACCTCCGGAGATCGAGGGGAAATGGAGCACTGGAACGGGGCAGGACGACTGTTGTCACGGAGACTGATTAGGACGCAGACCAGAATGCAGAAGAAGCATTTCGTACCTGATAGTGCCATCCAGCGGTTCTAATACCGGTTCCTGAGCGAAATTGTCCGCCTTGGATATGTCAAAGACACTCAGGACCATGGCACAGATGATGAAAATGATCTCGTCCGCTAGGTATTGACCTGTTTAGAATGAATCGAATTCAAAAAATTAAAAAGTTTACTGGGATATCGTACCAGGGCATTTCCTAGCGCGGAAAATCGGTCAGCCAGAGCGCTCGCACACACGAGAAGGGAGGGAATCAGCTGACCGTCTGCCGAAGCCGAATATAAAACTTCTGGGATCCCTTTCCGGTGCGTGTCCCGACCCAGGTAAGAAGCGAGAAGGGTTAAACACGTCTGGATCTTTATAGACGGTGGGATCATGAGCCATATTCCTGAGACGAAAGTTATCCCCCTACTACTACCATCAGTTCACAAAGTAAAAATGCGACGTACCTTAAATTAGCAAGTATCACCGAGTCCTTTGGGATGAGATAGTCGTTATAGATATCATCTCGTAATGTACTGTGAGGAACACCTACGAGAACAAATTAAAAGTTGAAAGGAAGCTAAACCGAAGGACTTGGCGCACTCAAGGGAACGGCGGGATGGAATCGCATGACTTCCTTACATAGTGCGTTGACATACGGCAGCTTGTCCCGATCTTCGCAAGTTGGAAGGCGCCGGCCTTGTAACACGTCATCGATCTCCGCATGAGCAGCCTTCTGCGCGCCAGGAAAGAGCACCATAGTGATCAAAAACACATGGATAGTGGCTATGGTCTGTGGAGCGTATTGAGAAAGTGACCGGGGGGAGGGGACCTTCAAGGATCCGTACTTACCGTTTCTCCTGCCGCTGGTGGTGGCCGACTTCAGAATTTAGACAGCAAAATCTTAGAAGAATACTACGGCTTACCTCCGTAAATAGCTGAAGCAGCCCACTTTAGGTCGTGTTCCGATACGGTATTTTGATGTATTAGAGTGGAGACGAAGGACTTATTCTCGATACCCGTAGCCTATATTCAGGAAGAATCAGACAACGACCAGATGCACCGTATTGTGGACATCTTACCACCTCGCGCTCAGTAAATCTATAAGGTACGTTTACCATGTCGTCGAGGTCTGTGGCCCATTGCCGCGCCTTTGACTTGAAAGCCATCCCAGGGAGCCATTCAGGGAGGAAGCGCACTGAAAGATGTTAGGCCTTGGAGAACGGAAGAAAACCGGCCACACACAAAACGGTATTTGGTCCACGAGGAAAGCCCCTGGAACAGTCACTTGCGAAAATTCAGCCATAGTTCTGTCAACTAGCTCTACAAGGGCATCTCCATCTTCGCCGACCTCGTATCCGTACGTGATATTCAGAATGAAACTGACGATACGGCTGATATAGTGGGAGTTATGAGCTTTTTTAATCCGTAGGATGGATAACCTTTCACACTCACCGAGATATATGGTCGGAGAACTTGTCAGGCGTATCTATTAAATTCCTGGCGAGTCGCAGTGCCACCGTTTCCTGCGCCTTATGAAATCGGCCCACGACGTTGGCGCCAAAAACGCCATGCAAGAGCTTCCGTTGTCGTCGCAAAACGTGTCCGTTCGGCAAGAGGCCCAGAGTCGACTTCCAGCCCACCATATCCCCTCCCATGGTAAAATGCGGGCGCTCAGAGTAGACAGAACCACGCCTATCCAGAAGATCGACCGCCGTTTCATAGGAGTTGAGGATGACGAATGTTTGGCCGAGAGCGGTTGCAGAACACACGGCGCCTGAAATCTGTGAGGATGGCTGGTGCAGAAAAGGGGGGATTTCACGGACCATACGTCGCGCCCCAGCGAGCAAAGGTCAGCCATGGTTTTCCGGTGGGCATGTCTAGGGCATTACCAATGAAAGGGAGCCCTCGTGGTCCGGGGGGTCGACGGCCTTTTGCGACGAATGTCTTGTACGCGAGTCGTGCGAGGATGTAAGCCGCAAGCGTAGTCAAGACGGCGGAGAGTGATATGGGCATCATGGGAAGGGATGCTCGCACGAGTAGGTTGCTGAGTATCGTTGACTTTTACGCGAGCAGTTCTGTATAAACCCGGGTTAGGAACTGAATGGCCGGGTGTAATACGGCATTTAAGGCTAATCATCAGGCCCAGCGGTCTTTCTGCCATAATCATTTTCATAGATTTCTTGGAGGACTAGCACATTCAGTATAGGTTCCAGGGATACGCCCGTACGTCAAGGGCAAGCAAGTAGCTCCCGATTCTCCAGCGAGAAGGATATAACGGTCCTGTGCGGGGACATCAATGAACGCCATTGCTTCATTTTGACAAAATACGTACCCTATCGTACAAGCAACCTTCGGAATACAACTTCGTTAACAGGAATTCGTTCCCATTTGCTTCCGATCAGATCTGAGGCGCGCCAATGCTGGCTGTTGGTCTTCTCTGGTCCTGGAATGTCATTTTGAAGCCTAATACTAAGATTAGCCTCAATGTACCGGGGGGGGGAGTTCGGTGATGAAGTTGCGAATAACCTTGATAAATGTAGCATCTAACGCGCGCTGCTTTCAAAAAAAAAGTACACTAGGATCAAGACTGAAGCAGAAAAGGAAGGTAGCCGGACCGGGCCGGGAGTCTGCAGAGCAAAGGCGATCAGTTGGCGCACAGGCCGGTGCCACACACAGATTCTCGACAAGTTACTGCAGCTAGGTGGATGCGTGCAGTCGCACCCACACTCGACGTTTCTGGTTTGACTTGGAATTGGACAGACCAGTGGAGTGAATGATATCGCGCCTGTAGACGTACATCTATTCCGTAATGCCCTCTCCTTTCCAGCGTAAAATATCTGGTATGCGCCATGGTTATCATCTCTCGTAGGTTTTCTTTGTTATCGAGCTTATAAACACGATGTTGACATTACTCTCGTAGCGACGATCCGTATTCCATACTTCCATGTCCCGAACCTGAAGGGAATAAGAATGTCTTTGCTGTTGCCGCCATCCTTGTCGACTACAGTGATGGTACTACCCAGACTGTCGTCATTGACACTACCTGGAAGACCATCAAAACTACACTTCCTAGAGGATGGACTAGCTCCAGCTTTGAAAATTCGGCTTGGATTGCCGCAGCTTATGAAATGCTTACAGCAAGCACACCTTGAGGGAGCCCTTCGCTTCCTCTTGCAATGAATATGGTGGGGGTCAGCCGGATCCGGACGAACAAGACTTCGGCCGCTGGGGTAGACCCTCTTGGACATAGGCCATTTCACGAGACTATCGCTCGACCTATTGAAAACCTGCTGTATGTGGCAAGGTCGTCGTCACCACATGTCTTCCTTCCTTACTTCATCCCTTATCTATCTGATCACGATTTGCAGCGATGATGCGTACACGTTGTATGTCAATGGTAGCAACTGGCTAACCATACAGGCGTATTCCATTGCTATTCTAGATGCGGATGAGAACATCATCTTTGCGGATAGCATGAATACGCAACCCACAGTTGCTTCACTCAGAATGACATATGTCTCCCTCCCGGCCCCAATATAGCCGGCGTGTTGATCCAGGTGAATGTTCAACCATTAATTGCAGATGATTTGTTAGCATACAGTAATGGAACGTCGGAGATGCATTACATGGATGGCTCGTGGAAGATGTTGGTGGCTTTGAAGCCACGGATTTGGATGTCAGTTCACGGATTATGCAAAAGAGTGGGTGGATGGTGACAGTTCCATGAGCATAAGCTCTTTTGTACGATGAGCTTCGTTGGGCTTTGCCCTTGTCGTAGAACTTATTACATCCATGCTTCTCGGGTTGGTCTCTATTCGCGGTTTCTTAATTTCAGTATGCAGTGGATTGTGGCGAGTCGGCGTGGCAGCTCTTTGTAGAGGAGAACTGTGTATTTTTTTTTGCGAGTAAATAGAAAAACAGATATTGAATCAGGTAATGGTGTCAAAGGACATGGTATTGATTGATCCGGTAGTCGTCGGCAGGATTGTGGCTCAAATATTCTGGTCGAAATCATAATTCTTAGCAAAGGATGACTTGCTGTAACTTGACCAATTTTTCTTAAGATGTTCAATTAAAATTGAACTAAGATAAGTTGAGATAAATCAGCTTAAGTATGACTTATGCATGATAAATACACTGTCTTAAGATATCTTTACTGTTTTAGATACATGAATATCTCAAGTACTTGACTTTAGAAAAAATGATTTCTGTTTCTCATCTTCAAGATGGTTTTTCTTTTGCTCATCACTCTATATCTGATCATCATATTCATTGAGCTCTTATGGGAAGATAACTGGGTTGCATGGAAGCATTGAGTGACAGCTTTTCTATGAGAATAAGGGCTCCTGATCCTGATGTATGCTGAAGGGGTAGAAGCAAGGCCAGTGCACTGCAGACCCCCAGAAACCAACAAAAGAGAAATTAGAAAATGTACAGAAATGTGACAAGATGAATGGGAAGGTGGAGACCTAAATCAAGCTTACACTGAGTGATTCACAGATGATTCACATCACTGGAGCTACTACAGCAGCCAATATGTGGAAGCAGCTGAAGTTAGTGAAGGAAGCTAGAGGAAAGTTGGGGATACCCTTATTTCATTGTCATCTCTATCATACTACTGCAGATGAATCTACTGATATTATAGAGCATGTAACTGAAATGCAACACATCCAGGAGGAGTTAGAAATGCTAGGGAGTCATGTTTTGGATATGGACCTCTCAGTCTCTTGATTGGCCATAGCTCAAATTTCTCTTCATGTGCATTACCCAAGTCCAATTCTGATTCTGAAATTTCAGGGTTTTCAGTTATGTCTGAGTTGGTCTGTCATCATTTCTTCCTTCTTGGTCATCTAGTAGTGTTGCTGGATGAGTTATTCCTACAAGCTTTACTCTCCTGACCAGTCTTCATCATAGGACTATTTACCAGAGATCCTTGGTTGAGGTTTGATAGAGAGGGAGTGCATGAAGATAAATTGTCAACAATGCCACCACTCACATTATTTAATCTAGGAATAGAAGATGTTGATCCCACAGTCAGTTGTAAGGGTTTATTAGTTATTGATTCAGGTAGCAAATTATTAGATTGAACTATGGAATGGTAGTTGTATGGTGATTGATTATGAGTGTCTACCACTAATTTCTTCTGCAAACCATTCAGTGTGTCCTCCAATGTTAGGCAATGCTTGTGTTAAGCCCAAGTGACACGTGATCTTGACAACACGTGATAGACGGCTGTCCCTTCGCACTTCGAGGGATCACCCGAATCCACTTGTGATGTTGTCCTGTTTCGGTGTG
>NW_025064909.1:198618-206020 GCF_019112545.1 Guyanagaster necrorhizus
TGGTCTCGTGTCATGACTAAGCATAAATAGGGGTCAAAGAATAAGAGAAAAGGAAAAATCGTAACATTACCCCCTCGTTAAGACCATCGTCCCGATGGTTTAATTAAGGGATAATTCATAGTCGTGTATGGCCGTTTCCGCGTTCATGTATTTTTCGTTGACCCATTGGTTAGATTCGGGTCCATATCCCTTCCAGCTGACTAGGTAGTCAACCGTTGTAGTCATTCCTCCGCCTTTCGCTTTGGTTCGGCGTAGTTTGTGGTTTAAGACTTGATCGATTTCGAAGTGTTCTTCTTCGTTGATTAAGTCTGGCGGTGGAGGAGGTGGTCGTTGCTGGTTGGGAAAGGCTGGTGCGATGTATGGATTCAATAATGTTTCATTGAAGATGTCGTGGATTTTCCAGGTTTGAGGTAAGCGTAGTTTATATGCGCTTGCTCCAACGGCTTTTATGACTGTGAAAGGACCTGTGCGTTTGTCGTCGAGTTTCTTTTTTGGTCGTGGTAAATGAAGATTCGTTGTGTCCAGCCAAACTTTGTCATTTGGTTGGTATACACGACTTGCTCGACGATGTTTATCATAGTTTCCCTTCATCGTTGCTGCTGCCTTTTCCAGGGCTACCTTTGTTTCGTGGTGAATTTTTTCCATATCTGTCGCGAAATTTGTTGATGCAGAGGTGTTTGTTCGAATGCGGTTTGTTTGGATAATGTGTGGATGACGACCATGGTTTACGAAGAATGGGGTTTTCCCCGTCGCGGAGTGTACACGGTTGTTATGTTGAAAGGCCGCGAGAGCGAGCCATTCAGTCCAGTCATCCTGTCGGTAGTTGATGAAAAGTCGTAAGTACTTTTCGATTTCCTGATTGACGCGTTCCGTCTGTCCATCTGTCTGCGGGTGATAGGCCGTGGATGCGTTTTGTTTGATGTTCAAGATGCGATATAGGTCTGTGATGAACTTTGAGACGAATTGGGGGCCTCTGTCTGAGATGATGACTTGAGGCATTCCATGTTTGGCGTACACCTCATCTCATAGGATTTTGGCCCATCCTTCGGAGTTCAATTCCGTGGAGCATGAAATTGGAATGATCGCTTTAGAGAATCGGTCTACGATGATGAGGATTGCATCATATCCGTTACATTCGGGTAGGCCGGTGATCATATCGACTGAAATGTGTGTCCATGGGGTGGAGGGCACCTCGTTGGGATGAAGTGGTGCCGCTCACGCTTGTGTCGAGGACTTTCCCCGTTGGCAAGTTTCACAAGCCTTAACGTAGGCGGTTATGTCATTCCCCATTTTTGGCCACCAGTATTCTCGTAGTACGAGCTCCTTGGTTTTGGCAATGCCCAGGTGTCCGGCCGTTATGTGATCATGGTAAATGGTGATGATCTCGCCACGCAACTGTTGGTCTCGAGGGACATAAATTCATCCGTCGTAGTGGATTAGGCCCCCCTCCTTTGTCATTCCTCGCTCATGGTTGAGTGAAGGGGCGACCCATTGATCCCACTTGTGATTGTCTCGAGTCGCGCTCTTGATTCGCTCGTGTATCTCCTCCTCCGTTGGCATTATCATAGCGCGGAAATGCTCCAGTTTCAATAGGGTTACCCCTTCATTGTCTGTGCTTCCTTGGTCATGATCGGATCGTCGGCTTAGTAGGTCGGCTTTCTTGTTCGCCGTCCCTGCCTTATGATGGAGGGTGTACTGGTATTGACTGAGCTCCGTCACCCAATGGGCTTGTCATCGGTTGAGTTTCTGGGGCTGTCGGAAATACCATAGGTTTTGGTGGTCTGTCCAGATCTCGAACACCTCTTCGGCCCCGATAAGGTAATGCCGCCACTCCTCCAAGGCGAGCATGATGGCGAGTAATTCCTTGTCATAGATTTCATAGTTCCGTTCAGTGACGGTCAGGGCTTTGGAGAGGAAAGCTACGGGTCGCCATTTTCCGTTTTGCTCCTGAGAGAGGATGGCCCCTATCGCTCCTTCGCTTGCATCAGCTTCTACCCTGAACCTTCCTTCCTGGGTTGGGATGGCCAACACGACATCTTCCGCCAGTCGTCTCTTGAGGTCCGTGAAGGCATCCTGTTGGGAAGGCCCCCAGTGCCAGAGTGCATTGCCCATTAATTGTGTCATTGGGCGGACAATTTTGCTGTAGTCGTGAATGAATCTCCGGTAAAAGTTGGTAAACCCAAGGAATGACTGTAATTCCTTTTTCTTGTTGGGTTCTGGCCATTCGGTGACCCCTGCCACCTTTACTGGGTCCATTCGAATGCTCCCTTCGCTGATGATCACTCTAAGGTATTCTGTCTCTAACACCTCGAACTCACATTTCTCCGCTTTGAGGAATAATTTGTGCTTCCTCATGAGGGCTAGTACTTCTCGTACTAGGCTGCGATGCTCCTCTTTTGTTTTGGACATGATTAAGATGTCGTCGAGGTAAATCGTTACTTTTCCGGTGGAGATGAGGTTCTTGAAAATGTCGTTCATCATCTATTGGAAGGTAGCCAGGGAGTTTGTGAGCCCGAAGAACATCACCGTTGGTTCGAATAGTCCCCGGTTGGTATGGAAGGCAGCCTTCCACTCATCTCCCTCCTTGATTTGGACGTTATTATATCCCCACCGTACGTCGAGTTTTGTGTAGTATTTGGCACCTCGGAGCTTGTCCATTAGCTCCGATATCAAAGGAAGTGGGTATCGGTTTTTAATGGTCATCTCGTTGAGTTTTCGGTAATCTTGGACCGGTCTGAGTTTTCCATCCTTCTTTTTGACGAAGAAGAAGAGAGAGGCCATGGGGGACTTCGAGGGGTGGATTCTGCCACTCGATAGGTTCTCGTCTAGGAACTTGTCAAGCTCCTGTTGCTCGAGATGACCAAGGGGATAGGTTTTGCAGTCCAAGTTGGCGCTGGCATTGGGGATTAGTTCGATTGCATGATCCCAGGGCTTTGGAGCGGGTAACTCATCAAAGCTCTCCTTTTCGAAGAGGTCTTTGTAGTCTCGTGCCCATTTGGGTACCATTTCTTCGAATGTCTTCTCGTCCTTCCCTTGGTTCGCCTTAGCGGCTAGGTCGTTTGCATGGTGGATGGCTCGTATGTGGATCTCCTTCTGAAGGTCTATGGCGAGTATGGTTTCTCCGTCCTCCATCTCCTCGTCCCACCGATCTTCAGGGTCCTCATCTGGTAACTCGAATGGGATCTTCCTGCACCGGCATCTGGCGAAGGTAATTCGCCCGGTCTTCCAGTTGATCAGCAGATTGTGGCGGATCAACCAGTCATGGCCAAGGAAGAGTTCCTTTGTTCTGAGATCTGTTACCGCTAGATCGATTCGTTCGGAGTGATCTCCGATAGTCAACCTAAGTTCGACGAATTCTGTGATGGAGCCGGCCTGATTTTTTGTTCCGTCGGCATTATACACTGGTATCGGGGCTGCCGTTGCCCTTGTTGGGAGCTGATGCTTGTCGACGAAAGCTTGATTGATTGAGCTCCCTGTGCAGCCACTGTCGATAAGGGCGGTCACTTGGTATGTAGTTCGAGAGGCTAGCGTTTCGATCTGTCCTTTTGTGGTTAGGTCTCGTCTGGGGGTCTTGGTTCGTAAGATGTATTTCTTTGGTCCCCGGAGCTCGTCTAGCCACTCGAGGGCATGGCAGCGTTCGGCCTTCCTGATTCCTTCAATTAGTTCGTCGACCACTTCTTCGGCCCTTGCCCGATGAATCCAGTTCCGAAGTACGGCTTTCGCCGCTGCTTCATCTTTGGCGTCTTTGATGGCTCTCCACATTCACTCGGTATCAAATGGTTTGAGCCACGTGGTGGGACTCTCTGTCCCTGTTCGGCCCGTAGGCGGTTGAGCTTCTTTTTGCGATTCAATAGTGTGTTTCTTTGTGAATACTTGGGGTATATTCGAATGCACGGGAGGCGACATGAATGTAGCTACAGGAGTACTATCAGTCCGACTAGCGGCTGTTATTGACACACCATTAAGTCCTTTGGCCAGTTCAGTGGAATCGCTCACTGACTGGCCCCGTCTTTTACTTCTTCGATCTTTGTTTCTTTGCCGAGTTCTTCGTCTTCCTTCTGTAATTCGGCAATCTGCGCTCGTATGTCTTCACGGGTTCGTTTCTTCTTCGGGCAGTCCTTGGCCATGTGGCCTTTTAGTCCGCAGTTAAAACACTTCCCTTCCTTCTTCATCCGGTCAATGTCCATTGGCTTCCCTGCACCGGTGTAGGTGGTTCCTGTCCCAGTCTTCTGAGTGCCGTAGTTTGCCGTCGTGGGAGTTCCTGATGGTTTCCCGGCAGTTTGCTCTGACTTGTTCGGGATTGGCGGTGTCGACTTTTTGCCGTATTCCTGCAAGGTCGATGCCTCCGCTTTCTGCCTTTGCCTTTCCTTGTACATCTCGATGATTCTTTCCTTCCATTCGTCGTATCCCACAGGCATCAGCATTTTGACGCCCATGGCCGAGATCATCGTGAGGTACGAGGATGGAACTCCCCGTTTGAGGGCTTCTACCATCCTTCCGTCGTTTGCGATGTCTTCCCTGATGCCTGCGAGTTTAGCAAGTCGTTCCAATTCGTCGAAGTAATCGGTGGCCGCTTTATCCCCCATCTTGTACTCCTTAATCTTTTGTTTATGCACTTCTTGAACGGCAGGATCGATAAATTTGTCGTTCAGCATGCGCTTAAAGACCGGCCATGAGGGATACCGGTAGTGTTCCCTGGTGGTGGATCGGAAGTTCAGGGAGATGAGGATCCACCATGTCTTGGCCTTGTCTTCCAAGTAGGAGGTGGCGAAAGCGACTTTGTTCATGTCGGTCCCGATGTACCCGACATAGACCTCGAAGTACTGTTCACAGTCTACCAGGAATCGGTCAATGTCGTCAGAGACCCCCTTGAAGGGACGTGGTTTTCGAAGGAGGTCGGGGTGGCATTGTAAGATGTTGGCATTGTGCGGGAGTGCCCCCATCGGATTAGGCCATCCGTCGAATGGCGGTTGCTTCCATTCGGTGGGTGGTCTGGGGAAGGAGTGCAGGGAATTGTCGTCAGCGATTGGGCTTCCTTTCGGATCGGTTACCCGGACGATCACCCCATCTCGGATTGTGAAACCGAGGCGGACCGCCTCGGGATCGTCCCGAATGGGGTCCTTCCCACTCGACTCTGCTTGGTCTGGAGGAGGTTGTCCGCCGAGGAGCCGACTTCCTTTGCCGGTCCAAGGGTTTCGGTTTTGAGCGGCCTGCCATGCCGGTCGATTTCTTGTGCGGATAAGCCATGAAGCCGTGCTTCGGACTGACGGGTTGTCGTCGGCCCAGCTCCGAATAGAGGGGGCGATGTAAACGGCTCGTCTGGGTGGGACGGGGGGGGTTCGCGGCATTGGTGCCGGTGCCTTTGGTTCATTGTCGGGCCGATACAGGGGTATCGGCATGAGGGGGTCTTCCGGGTGTCGTCGACCATATTCCCTCCATGCGTATTCTGTCGCGGCATACTGTAGAATTTTTTCTTTTTCAGTACCTGCCGCATACCTGTACTCAAGTCCTAAGGACGTCACTTGCCAGCGCGCGTCCTGCCATAAGTAGTTCCTCCCCTGCTGGTATAACTCCTGATATTCCTTGCCTCTGGCCCTCTCGATTTCCTCCCGTAGTGCTTCTTCATCTGTATCTTCTCCTGCCCATTCCAGCCGTTGTCGATATGGGTTGTCACTGTCCTCGTCGTCCTCCTCGTCGCCCTCGGCCCCGCTGTCCCCTTCCTCGAGGAGGGAACTGACGGGCTGGTCGTAGATGGATGGTACGAGAGGTCGAAGGGTCATTGGGGACCCTTCCGTTGACTTGGGTACTGGGCCCGTCGTTGCCTCGGTCGCTGGTCCGGGCGATGGGAGGGCTTCTGAGTCGACTGTAGCGCGTCCCTCCGCGCGCTCTCGTCTCCTCCAGTTCTCGGCTATAGCGGCTGAAGAGTCGCTGGAACTCAGGGTTAAGGAACTGTCGAGCGACCCTGCTACCCAGGAATCGCTGGAGAGCCCTGTCGGAGACGTGGGCATTGTTGGGTACTCGGAGCCCGTAGGCTCCGAGGACGGAGTCGGCGTCTGATGAGATAGTGTCGGTACGGGCGGGGTATTCGAGGTCGACGGTCTGGGGTTCTCCCGTTCTTCCACATCGGATGGCTTCGTCCCAGCTGACGATGCTGGCAGGTCCCGTCCATGGGTCGTCCTCTGAGTCGGGCTCTTTGAAAGAGGACCCGGAGTCGGTTCAGAGCTCATACTCCCTAGGGGAAGCTGACCCCATTCTTTCAATTTCTTCTCTCCTTCTCTGTGCTCGTCCTTGTCGGTCATACTCTGCAGCTTCGTACTGCTCTCAGGCTTCCTCTCGGACATAGTCGGCGAGCTCCTCCTGAGTTCGCCTGATTGCTTCTTCTCGCTCTTGATTCTGCTGCTGCTGTCTGACTGCTTCATCGTAGTCGAAGGGGACGTTGAGGTCCCACTCCGGGAATATCCTCTGTATAATTCTTCTCGTGGCGGCCCTCCCCCTTTCGCTGGCGGTTCCAGTCTCGGGCTCGCTCCCCACGTGGAGGTGCCGATATGGATCCCCTGCCGCGGAGATGGCGATGTCGGCGTTGTCATAGTTGGGATGGATATCCCTTCCTCGCGGGTTATCGACCCCCAGCCTGCTGACGGATGGGCTGGAGCCGGAGTTTGGCTCAGTGGGGGTTTCGGAGGGGTTCTGGGGGGGCTCGGGACTTTTGCGGGGTCCCGTAGCCATCCGAGCGGCATCGAGGGAGTCCCGAGCACGGTTTCCAACCCCTGAGGGAATCGGGGAGGTGGAATGCTCGGGGGAGCTGGCCGGAGTGACGTAGTTGGAGACCTCGGCGGGCTCGTGAGCGACGTTCGTCGTCCACAGGTTCCGGAACCCTGTGAGAGCAGGGTGGCGGTTTCCGTCGTCTCGTCGAATAGTGTATCGGGATCCCTCCTCCTCGTGAAGGCTCCCCAGATCCGGGTTGCTATTCCCGGCTTCTGGTACGGGTCCCCCTTGCGGGAAGAAGGACGTTCTGACGGAGGGGGGGATGTCATGAAAAGGGAGGTCCGGGGTTACGTTATGTAGAATTTGTTGAATATGCTGGAACGCTTGATAATGCCTGATTATCCAAGCTGCTATTGATTGTCGTCCGCGGCAAAGGGTGATGATGGCTAAGAGACCAAGCAATGTTCCGATGATGGAAGCTATTAGCTCGAAGAAGTCGTGATTTAGGTCTGCGGTTGTTACTGGAGGCATTCGGTTTCTCAGCACAATTTGGGCTTGAGAAAGGGAACGAGGAAGCTTCGAGCTAATTGTTAAGCCCAAGCGACACGTGATCTTGACAACACGTGATAGACGGCTGTCCCTTCGCACTTCGAGGGATCACCCGAATCCACTTGTGATGTTGTCCTGTTTCGGTGTG
>NW_025064909.1:206320-258264 GCF_019112545.1 Guyanagaster necrorhizus
GCTTGGTTGTGCTTACTAAGCCTTTCCCGTGGTCTCGTGTCATGACTAAGCATAAATAGGGGTCAAAGAATAAGAGAAAAGGAAAAATCGTAACAGCTTGAAGACCATTAATACAAAGTACAGTTGGAAAGTGTAAACTTTTCTAGAGTGGAAGTTGTTAGCAATGAATGAAATTAAGGATATGTGTCTGTGTACCAATGAGCCTCTAGATGTGACTGTTTAAGTCTGTTTAAGTGAGGACTACTCTAAGATACTTCAAGCAGATACAGTTGACTCATATAGATGTTGCCTCTAAGTCTCTGTAGAGATCTTGAGAGCTGCACCATTCATATCCACTTAGCTATCCACATAGAGTCTCCACTATAGCTCTTATAGTGCATGTCTTAGCAGCATAGGTAATATGTTCAAATTAATTGAAATTGTGCAAAATCTAGGGTATACAGATACACTGCATATCACTGGGACACCCTACAACGATGTTTGTACAACCCCATACTCTGTGATAACCTATACTATTGAGTGTCGACGGAGGGGTATGGGTTATTACAGAGTTGACTGTATATAGAATGCCTGATGGTGATTTTCCGGGTGTTTCTCCGTTATTCTCACGGTTCCTTCTTTGTCCGCCGTTTCGGTGCCGCTTCCGGCTTGTCGGCTTTCACCGTGTGGTTGCGCAGGCTATCAGCCATTATACCAAAACGAATCCCATCACTTGTTTATGGATACTTTTCATGACGAGTGACTTTTGTTTTATATGCCACTGTATATGAATGCTGACCTCGGGCTCTAGTATGACTTTGATGGTCGGTGGCTACTATATGAACATGAGGACGGTCCGCCAAATAATGGAGACACTGAGGATGAACCATCTTGGCAATCACGACGGGGAAGAGCAACTCGCGTTCATCATTAACAACTGGCTCAGGGAACATGAGATCCATAGTGTCTTCAGCGCTGTCAAGGAGTTGGAGGGAAAGCCTGGCTTGATACTTGTGTCTTTTGTTGGGGTAAGTGTTATGGATAATGCGCTTCTTGGGTGGCTAATATGTATATCAGGATTCGAACGCCAACAATCCAAATCCCGATCACACTGTCAAGCAGTGGGTACAAGACAAGGCGCAGGTAAAAGAGGAAGACATGACATGGATTACCTTTAAGGACGATGGGGTTATCATGCGCTACACGAGAAAGCCAGAGGTGACCCTCGTTGAAACCCATGAACCATGTGACGGTATTATAGAGGAGATGTTGAGGTTGATTGCCAAGCAGAGTCGCTCCCTCCCCCCCAGCGGATGATGATACAACTACAGACGATATAAAGTTTCAAAATCAAAACAGACGACCGGGGGCCCAGAGAGATGTTGAAGGAAAAGAAACAGCGCGTACGAGCCAGTGCGTGCACACGAAATGTCTTAGACTTCCTCAGCCTCCTCCTCGGTAACGCTAGACCACGTCAGAATGATTTAATAAGGTAAGAGACCTCCGAATATTGATGATCTCGGCACCGCCTTGCCGCTCCGCTAATGCGTTAAGGCCGTCTACCGGTTATCGAATGTTGCGTTCGATGACGCGGCTGCGCATCAAGCCATCGAGCATCTGAAGCTCGGCGTCAACGACGGTTACGCGGTTGAGCCGTTCCTGGATGGCTGAATCAGAACAGGACGAAACATTGTTTGAGTCACGGGACGAACTAGAAAGAAAGGAAAAATGCCGGGGCCACCACTTAACGAGACATGATCAAGGAGGGTCGCTGCGCGGTGAAGGTTATTCACGTCAACACGTGCGGAACATCGGCCGTGGCCGCCCATCCTTGCGGTTAGTGCAAATTTCTTCGCCCAGATCCCCGCTATACTCGCAATCCTGGGGACAACTAGCGACTGTAAAGCACGCCCAAGTGAGCTAGAAGACGGACATAAATGAGAAGATGAACATATGAAGAGGAAACTACTTACTCGGGAACGCGCAAGATGGGTGCACCAACATCGGAGTGCGCCATAAACATGGCAGAACGGCCACCCCGCGTGCCAGAAGAAGTACTGAAAGAGGACCTGAGTCGAACCATGAATAAAACAAATGAACAAGTGCCCGGCCAGGGAAGCAGGTGCGAGAGGTAAAGCGGACATTTTGAGCCGCTCGAGTGCTTGGCGCGACATGGGCTCATGGAATGGCACGGCCACAGTGGACAGTGGGGTGAAACGCACGCGCATACACGGTATTGTCCACAACGGGAGAAGCGGCGGACGTGACACGAGCGGCACCACTGGCAGAGGGAATGGGGGGAAGCAACGGATCCACCGGGGAAAGTGGCACGGTAACGATTATGGGCTTTAGTCCTATATTGCGTTCGCTTCCGGAGGGGCGGCCCCATCCGCGTACCTCGATTTCGACGACAGGCGGCGGCGCGGCCTTCTGCTTGCCCTTGCTCTTCGGAGGGGTTCTGGAGATGGTGAGGGTGGCGCAATGGACTTTTGCCTGCCATTTCCTTTGGAGGTCTTGGAAATGTTGGTGGTAGGTGACAGTGGAGTTGCTGAAGGAATGGAGACGGTGAGTACGAGCAGGGGCTCACCAGTGGTACACACGTTGGGCAGATGTGGACGGGTGTGCTTGGAGGAAAAGGTCCATCCCCCAAGGCTTCATCGATGCCGTAGTCGGAAAATCCCCGGTGAAAGACCTGAGAAGCTGAGGCCGGGTTCAGTAAATTGAGAACAGCAAAAATGATTTTTTTTAAAAAAAGACGTACCGAGGAGACCCGGAGGGCCACGGGACTTCCTTGAAGCGACAGGAAGGGATACAATTGACACTTCAAGCCCCGCAGCAGCCTGGCTCCACTTACGGGTCAAGGGCGGCCCCTGGAGAACAAATCAACGAGCGGTGGCAATAAAGAAACAGAATAAGACGTACCGGAGGAGAACGTATCGCGGAGGTCGGGAAGTCGCCCATTGGAAAGGTAGCTGCCTTGTTTTGGGGAACAATAAGGAGAAATGTCAGTTAGAGACGAACCCGGTTGTCTCTCTGGCTCGGGCAATCTGATAAGAGCAGGCTTAGGCCCTTGCGGGTGCTAGAACTGGAGAAAGTGCACTTGTATCAGCCCGGTGGATCCAGTGTTGGGGAATGGGAAAAATTTACCTTGAAGTAAGGTCTGCCGCGCCTGACTGACCTACCGAGAGAGGTATATTGGCGACGCGGGAGGCTGTTTAGACGGGTACGGAGTAACGAAAAGCCAGTAGCTCCACCCTCCGTCCAGATAAACGGTGACTTGAGGTCAGTAACACGGCTGATATCAAGGTGGGGATCATCCTTTGCTACATTTAAGTCAATGAGTCGGTGGACAGAATCGAGAAGAATTGAAGTGCGAACCTGAAATATCGATTCGACTAACAACCGAGCTGAGCTCCAGCGGGATGGCCACAAGGGAAGCAATGGCGGCAAAGACATCTGCTCTCCTTAATATGGGGCCGGACTGGACGATAATGGTCAAGGATTGCAGACGTTCTAGCGCAAAGGGAACAAAGAAGGAAGAGGAGAGAAGAGGGAAAATGGCGAATAACTGTCAACATCAAGATCCAAAGACTATGAACGAAAACGGTCCGAGTAGAATCGGTTCGAACATGAAAGGGGAATTGTCGTCAAGTCTCAGGCCCTGTATATCCAGGGTCCCAAAGTTGGTATAGGAGCACTAAGGAGTGTACAGCCCGTTGCGGTTGCAGTGGAAGAGCAAAGTGACAGATGGGAACTAAAGGGCGGTGTGATATGGGAAACTATCACCGCCAGTCGTTGATCCTAGACCTTTTACTGGATGGTCCTTCATCTACTAGTGATTAGTGATATCGTGCAGGACGTGGACAAAGGTTAGGTTATATGGGTTCTGGCTGAGCTTTAAGCAGTGAATATCAAACAGTCGCATCGAACAAATGCCGGAGGGTTGGCAGCGCTGGTCTGTGATATCGAAACCGCATCCTCATCCGACAAGAATACAACACAAGTCACAGTGGCAGGCTGAACCCTTGAAATTTCAGTGGCAGCTGCATGGGTTCGACCCTGAAGATAACACTACTGACTGTTCTATCGTTCTTTTCTGAGGCAAGAGGTTTGTTCAAAGGACGCTAAGAGATAAGTTGATCATTAGCTTTTAGCATTTAACGCGAATCTTGTAGAATTTGTCTTACATGAATGGATAAGTCCATCCCCTCCGCTCTAGGCACCACCAGTCCTTCCCGACATGCCAACGGGAAGTTACGCGTGCTCGCAACATTATTGTTTGTCTTTGTCGGGGCCGACGCGAAGCATTGGGATAACAGCCTTCCACTTCACATTTCTCTGCAACAAGAATTCAAAGCCGGGCCATGTGAACGATAGACTTTGGCTCGTTAAGCATGAATATCGACTAGCTGAAGAGGACTTGGTGAAAGTCATGATGAAGTCATCGCAACGACCTACTGGACATGGCATATTCACTTTCTGCTTCGGAGACGAGACAGACTCTACAATGTCTTGTTCTATGTACGACGTTGGGTTCTGCCTTGTGATTGTAAGCGCCTAGGCTGGTCGACCGCTGACGTGGACACCGTTCAGGGAGCAAAATCTGAGTACAACTTTCTCTCTGTCAACTTGAAGCAGCCGTCGCCTGGTAATCGCATGGATGCACAAGCTACGGTTAGCCTCTAACTTCCAAGTGTTAATACCAAGATAAATCAAGAAGTAGGCAAGTGGACGCACCTATTGCGCTCCCGTGAGCGCGAAATCTTGCCCCTTACTGCACCGTTAAACGAAAAATCCAGGACATCAACATCAGCTGGTAAAGGAAATGACGTTTTTCTAAAGAATGGATAGCAGATCAGAAAAGAGATGTCAATGTCGCCGAGAACGCTAGTACTGACCGCAATGACCTGATCGAGCTTCTCGCCTTTTCACATGCTACATGGGAGGTAGTGCAGCTCATCAGGCCACTGAGAGCATCAAATAGGAAACAGATGGAATAGAAGGATAACAGACAGCGTAAAGAAAGGCGATGGTGGATGGCTCAGAGGAAGGACTGTAACCCTAACCCTAGAGTAGACTCTTCGTCGAGCGACCAAGTACTGCCAACCAAGCCGTTATTAATAACTTCTCCAGCGACTGTCGAATCTTCGTAATAATTATATTTCACCCCAGATGAATCATACTAAAAGTCACATTTAGCTTTATCTATGTTCAAAATCAGGAAATCAAATCAAATCATACCCAACTTCCCAGCTGGTGGAGGACATTATGCTCAGTCGTTGAAGTTTGCCTAGGCGGCAACATCATTCGCGGTGACTAACGCTTGGATTAATAGATCAGCTACGTTTGAGCTACTCATAATATCGTATTTTCCGAACCTGTGATGAGGGCTCCAGGTCTCAATTTCAAATTCCTCGTCTTTTCGTCGCAAGTAAGTGCCACCATGTTAGCCCTTTCATTTTCTATTGATGAGTACGATTCAGTACATTTTTTTCCTACTATGTGAGAGGCGTAGTCATCTCAATGAGTCAAGGGGATCTCACATGTATCGCTCGCGTTTGCAATTAAATATAAACACCACCATTGTTGGCTTTTCATGAATGGTTATCTTCTCCTCTTTTTGTTTTCAAGGGTGGCATTCTCCCAGACCACCATATAAAATGCCGTCCCTGCTGGGGCAATTCCTCCGGCAATTCTTCTCTCCGCCTCTCACACTAACTCTCCAGTAAATATGGCTAACTCACTGTTCAAGTGAGTCACCAATACTCTGGCATCACCCATGAAATTCTAACACCCTCCCCAGCTGCCTGCCAGGCCATCCACTGCATCTCTTCAGCACCCTGAGCACTAATTATGGTCTCGCATACACTTGCGAGGACTTCTACACCTGCCTTGTCAGCGCGGGCTCCCTCCAAAATCTTATCACACCAGGCCACCGGCTCGACTGCATCATCATCGAACGCCGGGGTCCACCCTACAGCCCCAGCGACCCATTCCTCCCCACGCTACTAGCGGCCCTCGCTGAACACAAGGATATTAAGACTCTCAAAGTCGTAGGCGTCAGATGGTCTGACTTTCCATACCCCGACTTGTGGTATGCCTCCGTCACAGAGTTCCACAATATCACTTATCTCAACTTGACGGAAACCTCTCTCCGCGCGGATGAGTTCTGCTGCCTCGTCCGTTCGTTCCCACTACTGCAAATGCTCGATGTCCAGTGTTGTTCCATCTTTCCCGGCTTAGGCATGACTAACCAGCTGGGTCCCGCGATCCTATATCTAGTCCTCAATGTTAAGGAAGATTCTGACATTCTTGATATCTTCACCCATCGCTACAACGTGTGCTCTCCAGTGTCGTTCGACAGGCTCTACAAGCTCGAAATATCGGGAAAGGGCGGCAGGGACATTGGCCAACAAATCTCCAGATTGGTTGATGCCTCGTGGCCTCGTGAATTGATTATAGATTGCATGGACTTTGATCTCGGTCCGTCACACTCTCGATGATCCCTGTCTATCATATACTAATCATGGTGCCACTACTACAGCACACGCACCGCGTATCGTCGGGCTATCTAAAACAGAAAAGCTCACCATCACTATTCCTCTTAATGCCGAAAATGGATTCCGACGCACCAACGACTGCCTCCGGTGGTGGACATCTACCCTCGAGCGGGTACCCCAACGTAATAAATTCGCGGAGATCCGCATCAAAATCGTTGTCGATCAGCCATCGGTCACTCATTATCTCTCGGGAGGAATACCGATGCCATGGACTCACTTCGACGAGGCTCTTTCTGATAAAAAATTCAAGTTGAAGGGCAGTTTTGGTATCACCTTTTTGAGACAACAGGACACGAGCAGCACGTTTGAAATCCAGCCTTATGACTATTGGATGCGGCTCTACGCTCTGGCAAAATCTTTTAAACACCATTTGGGTAGTGGTCATCAAAGACACATGTGAAATCTGGTCATAATTCCAAGATCCTTGTATTTATTGAATACATCACTCATATTCAATGTAATGATTTCTAGAACTATAAGATACTTGGTCATGCTTGTGCATAGCAGTCAGTCAGTGTTTCAATGAATCCCTATGGATAGACTGCTCCAGTATAGGTTACTCAAGAAACACAGCCACCAGCACCCTCTGCTTGTACACCACAAAATATCTCGCAGGACACTGTTACAGACCAAGAACAGGCAAAAGTCATCCAGACTTCTGCCATCCATGCTCCAGAAACCTCTGGTAAGAAAGTGTAGAGAGAGGGCCATTTGTTCCAGGAGTTGTCTGGGCATGCATGCCCTGCCTGCTGCAATATGGCTGACTAGAATTGTTGACATAATTCCCTAGAAGAGATGTTGTAGTCATAGTCATGACAAGGAACAAAGACAATACAGATAAGACACCGTAACGTGCTCTTCAAACCTGCTTCTCCATCCCGATCACTTCCTCCAAAGCCGCAGAATGGTTGCTCCCCATAAAAGTATCTGCCCCCACGGCCTTCAACGGCGAACGCACAACGTTACTCCCACAACCAAAAATTCTTCGCTACGACCGTCTTGAACCCAGCAAGTGGCGCAAGCTTCCTTACCACCCAATCCGCATGGGCGATATTCGTCTGCAATTTCAGCCCCTCGTCCATCTTACCCAGCTTGAACAGATCATACAGCGCCACATGCAGCTTGGGGATTATATTTGGTGACGCTGACATCGTCCCAGCGCATCCAGATATCAGACCGTGGAGCATGCAATCCGTCGTCGACGTGTATATCCCAAATTCGGATGGAGAGAAAACGGACGCGAGCCTGTGAAGCTTACCCATTTCACCACAAGCGAGCTTCGCGCCTACGATGTTTGGGTGCTCCGCAAGGTCTACGATCGCGTCAGAGTCGAGGTTTAGCCCGTTCGTGACCGTCGGGAAATTGTAGATAATGATAGGAATGGGGAAATTATCTGCGATCTACAGAGGACACGATTTTGGTGTGAGCATTCTTACAGTGACATCGACCGATAGAAGAATAAGGTCCACCCACCGCGCGATATGAAGCGATAGCAGATTCAGGGGTGATCTTCAGGGGCCAGGGGCCAAGACAAGTGCATACGACGCGCCGGAATCTGCTGCTTCCTTGCATAGTTGGATTGTCATTCTGGTAGACGGTGCACTAGCACCAGCGATGACAGGAACGTTAGTGAACCCGTTCTTGTCCAACACCTGGCGGGTAATCTTGATGACATCGCGTCGCTCACTCTTTGAGAGCAGCTGAGCCTCCCCATTATCGCCGTGCACGAGTATACCAGCAACACCTCCCTAGAAAACTGAGGATAGCTGGTATCGCGTTCACCACATACTAAATTTTGGTACCAGTGCCAATCTCAATGTATGAGATTCTATAGCTTCAGGATCGAGATCTTCATTCTCTGTCATGAAAAGGATGGTGGCGACGTGACATCCAGGTGGCGGTGGATGGGCCATGGTGGTATAAGTCAGAAATAATAATCGATCAATGGTACGGAAGCCCGAAAGCAGCACGTGGAGCGGAGGAACTGCATCTCGGAATGACCTTGAAATGAAGACCAGTCACCACTAATCCCACCGTATGACCCAAGGAATGTTGCGTTCTCTCCAGCTTGTAGAGGTTGAACCACGCAATTCCGACTCGAATCAGGTGTAATCGATGATCCTGCGACAACTTTTGATTAACGGTAAATTAATTCAATGGACTCTGGGTGTACTATAATGTTAAAGAATAGCCCTAAATAATTTTTTGAGGTGGCAAGGGTGGGAGTCGAACCTGCCCAACCTGGTGCCAAAAACGGAAACGGCAGCGACGTCGCAACTGATTCGCTTCTCTCACTCCGACCACCACCATCTGCCTGTGTGTTCTTTTGGCCCACAGATATACGAGCAGAGGGATCGTGGCAAGGAGTAGGGTATGTTCACGTCCTTGCTAGTGCAAACGTATTGATATTCATTATTCGAAAGGGAATCGAATAGCAAGCTCTTCAGGGCAAAAGTAACATCTTCTGCATTACTTATACCAATCGATAGCTCGATTTCTTATTCTCTCCAATACAATAAGGACGCAATTTTAGCGCCTTAATCTCGGCCTGATTCAACGTGACTTCCTTGCTTCTGATAAGCGCCCAGGGCACCCTCAAGATACCGTCAATACTCCCGCGAAAGCTCAACCTTTTACCTCCAATCGTTGACGATCTTTGACGATCTGAATACATCACTAACTTTCTTTATAGGTTATCTATCATTTGTGATATAGAAATCAATGACGTCGTCCGTCGATGCTGCACAAGATGCAATCGTACACACGAGAGGCTACCAGCAGGAGATGCTCGATGAGAGTCTCAAGAGGAACATTATCATAGCGATGGACACAGGTTCTGGAAAGACGCATATCGCAGTGCTGCGGCTGAAGATTGAAGTCGAGCGAGAGCCGCGCAAGGTGTGTGCTGCCTTGTTACTGCTGCAGTCCTAGCTAACTTCCTCGACTGTAGATATCGTGGTTTCTAGCTCCCACTGTTGCGTTATCGAAGCAGCAGTTCCGCGTCATCCGGGACGCAGTTCCTGTATCTGTCGGCCTCGTATCGGGATCGTTCGAACCGAACCAGTCGAAGGACGCATCCTTGTGGCGGAGGGTCATTGAGACCCATCGGATCGTGGTATCGACCCCACAGGTGCTTCTGGATGCCTTACGGCATAGCTACATCCAAATGGGACGCGACATTGGATTAATGATCTTCGATGAAGCGCATCATACTGTGGACAAGGCACCATACAACATGATCATGAAGGAGTTCTACTTTTGCCTCTTGCCACGAGACACGTCCAATCTCGACCCTCGATACGCTAGGCCGATGATTTTGGGCTTGACGGCTAGTCCTATATACGGGGGAGATATTGCGAAAGCCTTCCGGTAAGGGCTAATTGATGTTTCTGTGACTCCCAGCCTGATTGACTATCCCAGTGAAATAGAAGGGAACCTCGACAGTGTCATTCTCACTCCACGCCGCAGTCGCGACGAATTGGCAAAACACGTCCATCGACCTGTTTTCAAGCACGTCAGATACGAGGCACCAGACGATGCTCTGTTTTCGACCAACTTGGCCAGTCTACAGCGAGTTATAGGTACGCTCGACATTGAAAAAGATCCGTCTATTGTTTCTCTTCGCCTCGACCTCGCCAGGGCATCCCCTAATTCGTCTGAGTACCGATTTGACCAAAAATTGTTAGAGACCATTCTCAAAGAAAACACGTTCACATACCAGGGTCTTCGCGATTTCGAGCGCACGGCCGGGGATATCCTTTCCGACCTGGGTGCTTGGGCGGCAGATTGGTACGTTTGGACGGTGTTAGAGCAAGCCAAAAGGGCCTGCCAAGGTGATGAAATGATGCCTTCCCGGAAAACACAGGAGAAGAAGTATATGCTGGGCCTCCTAAACCAAGTTAATGTTTGCCCGGTGTCTTACTACGCATATGACATCGTCGAGGACTCGTCTCAAAAAGTGGCGGAACTCGTGAATGCACTATTGCGAGAGAAACAGGATTTCGAGGAAGACGATGAGGCGTTTAGCGGTCTTGTGTTTGTTACCCGTCGTGATGCGGTTCTAGCGCTCACGGAGATCCTCACACACCATCCTGACACGAAGGAGCTGTTCAAAATTGGAAGCTTATTGGGGACATCTGGCGGTAGCTATCGGCATTCGTTCTTGAACCTAACGCGCAAGCTGCTAAAACAGTCGCAGGAGGAGACACTGAGGGATTTCAGGCGAGGGGAGAAGAATCTTATCATCTCGACATCGGTTGCCGAGGAGGGCATTGATGTCCAGGCGTGTGGATGTGTTATACGCTGGGACCCGCCACCGAACATGGTGTCCTGGTTGCAAAGCCGAGGAAGGGCGCGTCAGAAGCGTAGCACGTTCATTGTCATGTTCCAACGAGGCGGATCAGGTGAGGATGAGGTTCTGAAGTGGGAGAGCACGGAAGCGGAGGTGCTACGCCTATGCAATGAACCAGAGAGAGTCATGACGGCTGAACCTGATGAACGGGAGGAGAGGGAGGAATTTAGGGTACCGTCAACAGGGTAAGGGTTTATGCATATTTCCGGCATCTGTTGCTCATGTCGCCGTTTGTCAGTGCTCTACTGACTCTGGAGTCGGCTCTTCCTCATCTGGCCCATTTCGTAGCTGTTCATCCGAATGCAAGTTTCAGTACTGATTTTCAGCCTTTATATGACCTGGATCCACCTGATCTACCGTTCGGACGGCATTCATTTGAGAATCGGTCTACCAGTGTCAGCCCTTACTCCGGACCTTGGGGTTCGACGGTAACATTGCCTAGATTCCTGAGCTCCGAGCTCAGGGTACACTCAACGGATAAAATTCATCCCACCAAACTGTCCGCACATCGGCATGCGGCTTTCAAGGCATACAAAGCGTTGTATGACAACGAATTACTGGATGACCATTTCTTGCCGCTCTTCTTCCGAGACGATGAGATCAAGAAGCTAGAAAGCGAGGTGGAGAAACGTGTTAGTGTGGTCAGCGTGTCGCCGCAGATGAACCCATGGGCACCGGCGGATGATCGTAGCGCTGTTTGGTATTGCTCGGAATTGACACTGGGAGAGCTTCCCCCTTTGCGTATGTTCACGCGTACACAGTGCCCGTCGTCATGGTTCGAAGACGACGGTCCTCCACCACTCTTTGCTCCTCGTCATGGTCTCATCAAGGTCGTTCTCCGTGATACTGGCCAAGTTGCCCTCGATGACGAAGACATCGCTCGAGCGCGCGAATATACTCGGCGAATATTCTGGAGCATACATGGTCAACGGATGACTTGGGATGACCTAGACTTTTCATATCTTTTCCTTCCTGCTCCGGGGACGGAAGATGATGAATGGGAGGATCGCCGGACATGGCTGAAAGAGGAAAATGAGCGCGAAGGGCGCTCTAACAAATACGCGTTTGATGCGAACGCACAGGATTTTGGGGAGGCCTTTTGGTACCCTCAGGACCTCGCTATTGTGAGAGTAGGATTCCAATTTGGGAAACAGAAACCGTATAGATTCATCGCTTGGCGGTATGACACTGTCAACGAGGAAGAGTTGGAGGATATGAGGACACGGTATTTGCGACAGGATGATCTGGAAGATATACCGTACCCTCTCATCGAGGCTGAGGTTTTGCCAGCAAGGAGTAATTCCTTGTTGCCTATCACACCTGTCACAGATGGACCTCCATCACCACCGAAGAAGGTCCTGCTGATTCCGAATTACAGTGCAGTCACGCTTATCTCTCCGGTAGAGGCTGAATATGTGTTCTTACTGCCTTCGGTCCTGCGTGCGCTAGCTATGTCACTTACTGTTCAGTCCATGCGGGATAGGATGTTCACTCCATCGTCTCATCTTTACGCCATTTCACCGCAGCTGTTGACTGTCGCTATGACAGCCCCATCGTCTCAAGAACGTTACAATTATGAGCGCTTGGAGACGCTAGGAGATACGGTGCTGAAGTACCTGGTCAGCATACAGCTTCTATCGCAACACCCACTGTGGCACGAAGGATACCTGTCGAGGCGGAAGGACCATGCCGTTGCGAACGTTAGACTGGCAAATGAAAACATATCTAGAGAAATGTTCAGATGGATTATCCGAGGTTGGTTCGAAGCCATATGACAGTCTGCTATATTGACCCGTTTACGTTTAGATCTGTTCCTTAGCAAGAAGTGGAAGCCAGCATATATGCATTCCAACACAACTATCCGCGAGAATCAAGTAGCTGAGGTTGTTGCGACCGTTCCCACGAAGAACGAGGCCAAGAAAAAGCGGGCAAAAAAGGTTGCGGGAGCGCTCTCCACGAAAGGTATGGACATTGTGCCGTGTAGCTTCATGCTTTAATCTGTAATTCATGTTATTCAGTACTGGCGGATGTTGTCGAATCCACGATTGGCGCTGCGTATATGCATGGAGGGTTCGAACTGGGCTATGAATGTGCCAAGTTCTTCTGTCTAGACCTTACCTGGCAACCAACTGCGGAGTGCATCTCGTCCTTGATTGAAAGGGTCAGTGTAACCGAGCCCGAAGTCAGAAAGCGCATCGACTTGCCGGAGAAGGTCATGTCCCAAGTGGAATCCATGCTGGGCTACGAGTTTAGACACAAGCTCATCCTTCTCGAAGCCCTCACACACCCGAGTCATCAGCAGGACTTCGGCACGATCTCTTATGAACGTATGGAATTCATCGGTGACGCCGTCATGGACATGGTGGTCACGGATTATCTATATCGTGCAGAAGGCAAGCAGTACAGTCCTGGGCATATGCACCTTCGGAAATCGGCTGTCGTGAACGAGCATATTCTGGCCTACCTATGCTTGAAGTGTTCTGTGAAGGTTTGCAGCTATATGCCTCGGCCCACAGAATCGAGGGCTCAGATCCAGCTAGAAGAAGAAGAGGAGGACATATATCTGTGGAAGTGCCTGTTGCATGCCAGTCCTCGTGTTCTCGAGGATCAGCGTGTCACGTTTGACAGGTTTCAGAGGCTTTCGGATGCGATTGCTGACGGTTTGGAGAATGGGATGATCTATCCTTGGACAGCGCTGACTCGTCTGCAAGCGCCCAAATTCTTCAGTGACATGATCGAGAGTCTCCTCGGCGCCGTATTCCTTGACTCGGAGGGGAACCTAGAGAGGACGCGGGATGTTATGCGAACGATTGGTATCTTGCCGATACTGGAGCATATCGTCAAGGACAGCGTTGATGTGCTTCATCCTGTTTCGCGACTATCGGTCTGGGCTTCACGACGAGGACAGAAAGTGAAGTATAAGTTTACGGAAGAGAAGGGTAACATCAGTTGTGTGATCGAGCTGCATCAAGAGGAGGGAGGGGGTGTGAAGGTATTGGAGGAAGCACGGGCAACTGATGACCTTAACAGAGGCCGCGTCACAAAGGTGGAAGTTAGATTTGCAGCCGCTGAAAATGCTATACAACTGTTGCATCTATCCTAAAAAATATCTCCAGTTCTGCTGCATATAACATCTGCCTTTTCACGTTTCTCCGTCTCTTGTTGGTTCTACGGGTCAGCAACATGTTCTTTATCATCATAGAATCACAGATTCATACACCATAATTGTAAGTTGCAGCACACTTGCACCATATGCCTTCGTGGTTCTCCTGCATTGCGCTGCGATGAATATGTACAGCGGCAATTTCGTTCAGATAGTCATTGTACTCGAGTTGGTATACTTGTTGAAGCCGAGTCATCCCTTAACGCATCATCGAAACACCGATTGAGGGCGGGGAGGCTTCATGAAAATTATTCAAGTCACTCTGCACGAGCAAAGTGAGTCCTCACGACGAGCCCCAACAATCGATTGTCACATGAATACTATTATCATCATGTCTTCCAGTAATTGACGTACAAACCTTGCTTGCGTAGCGGTTCCCACATACCCGAAAGCTCGGGGTTCTGTGGCCTGTCCAAACAGGTTTCCCTCAACACTTCTGCATCATCTATCAAACACCGACGAGACGCCACCATAAAAAGAAGGGCTTCATATCCGCTTCTCTCATCTGCAAATGTTGACCTTCGTAAATCAAGGCACCTGAGCCACGGGACATAACGAAAAATCTGATCTGAGTCTGACCCAGTACTCGAGCCCAGTCTCTGCATTAAGATATCAGGAATTCGCAATGCATGGACGGATAATGTTTCTAGCTGCGTGAGGCTTGCTGGGAAGATGCAAAAAGCAACGACATCCTCGTCGTGGTTCAGTCGACAAGTCAACTCCAATGTCATGATATGAACAAGGTGGTGTTGAATGGGAAAGGATGAGGCTTCTGTCAGGAGCGACATGCGCAGTTTTCTGAGAGAAGGCAGAACAAGATTCTCGAGTATCTGTGCGACGACGCTACCAGGCATGTCATGAAAAAACTCATCAACATTAAGACTTTGTACATGGCCAGGCGTGACGGGACTGCGTATGTCCATATTATACTTTTTGCATAACAGGACAAGATCCTGGACATTCGGCAAATGCGTCAACGCAGATACTTGTTCACGGAAGGATCCATCGAAGGCTGAATAGGATTTCACGCTGGCGCCGGGGAATTGACTGAAAACGAGGAAAGACTGAGAGATGTCACTCGTGAACGTGCGAATGCTGTGTGCCATTGCGAAAGTGTCCAATCCCAGCTCCGTGGGGCCTATAAGGCTGACTTATAGCCGCTCCAACCGACCGAAGAATGATCCGTATAACGAACGGAACGATTTCGAAGGTAAGGAAAAGAAGGCGTCTGTCCACCGAGATGAGGTCGGTAGCAATGCCTGGAAGATAGTGTTGAGATTCGATTTTCACGGCTTTAATATCATATTCTATTTATATATATTTACTGCTTACCTTATACTTTGACATTTTCGTACCTATTGACTTGACTCACAACCCCCACTGTCCTTACTCTATACAACAAAATATACCCTTCCTTCGAGTCCAATACGCCTTCCTCTGAATCGCCAGCACCTAAGTTCCAACAGATAGGGTTTACGGATATATCCCACCAGCTCTGTAGATGGATTCAAAGGTGAAAAACACAACTCCTTTCAAGGAATAGCCCAAGCCTGAAGAGGCGCTTTGAGTGGAAATCCTGTGCTTTGCATAGGGAGCCAAAATCAATGTCGATGCAGGACTGTAAACCTGGTGAATCCAAAGCAACATCTCTTCACCTACAACAAACCTGTGCTAATGACCAAGGTGTTCATCGCACAGGGTTCAAGCAGTCAAAGCCCTCTCAGGGCCCGAAGGAATAATCATCATTGTCAGAATTGCCATTCTGATTGGCCAAACACTGCTGAAATATCTTCGTAAGGCAATCCGAGTTAAGGATATGGTATTGACAAAGAATTTTGGTGGTATCAGCTGTGTTGGACTCGGCGATGCTTCTCTGATCCTTCAAAAAATCCAACAGATGCTGGGTAGTCTCTATTTTGCTCTGCAATACCTTTGTCATGTCCTGGCTGGCTTTCAGGGAGCACATGAACTCCCTTCTTTCTGAGTCAAGTGGACCATTGTTGGATCAAAGGAGCAAGGAGATGTGAGGAGATTCCATCTGTTGCAATATATGCTCAGGAAGAGAAGGGACAAGCCCTGGATCAAAGTTGGAGGAGTCAGTTGGAACAGAAAACATGACTACTGAAAACAATAGTAAACTGACTGAAAGCTGGTATCAAGAAAATACCCTCATGTTTGAGTCTTTTCATCACTCTTATGGCAATCATGAACTCTTCAATGCAATCTCCAGCCATATCATTATGAACTTCAAATATCAGAAGAATGACTAGCACAAGTGAATAGAGAGATGCAGACTCTACAAGCATTCTTATCACCCTGTGGTACAAACACACCCTTGCAATAAGACCACCCACTCTCAGAATACAATAAACAATGAGAATTGTGTATCATAACAAGGTGGTCAATGTAAGCAAGGAGTATAACACAGCCCAGTTGACAATGTCCTGAAGATAGAGAGCTCAAGATGGTCTTGAGTAGCTTTTGCTGCTAAGTTACTTTGTGTCAAATAGAATTGAAGTCTTAATTGAACTTTGGATTTCAGCATAATTTGGGTTCTGGCTTAATAAGAGTTTTGGCATCAGAATACAAGTACTTCAGTTTTGAGGACCACTAGTTAGCTACAAGTGCAGCTAGTGCAGTTTAAAATTGCATACAGATCCTGAAGCTCTGTAAACTCAGGTTGCTGCCTCTCCAGTTTGATAAGAGCCATGTCTTGATCCAGATGTACCTGAGCAATGCACTGGAGGACCCCATAGTTGATATCTCCAAGCTCCCTCAGCTCCTCCTATGAAATCTCAAACTTCCCCCAGATCTTCTTGGAAATGAAATTGACTGGGTACTTAGGCCTCTCATCTATGTAGTCATTGATGATATCTTCAAACTGGGCTCTGAGGTCATCCACCTTGTCCTCCAGCTGCTTCACCCACTCCAGAATCTCTCTCAATCATCCAACACCTCATTGGACCACACAGTGACACTCTCATTATTAGCCTTATTAAAAGCACAGTCAGCCTTCTTTGTCTTACACCACAGGCAAGCTGCCTATTGCTGTGGATAACACACCATGCTTCTGCCTTATAGCACTTGATGTAATGCCCTGCAGAAAACAAAGTCAACAAGCAGCAGGATTCCACAAATCACACATGAGAACACTGCCACTCCTCATCATCAGACTCCATCTTATAACACCCCTTCCACATCTTCAGCAGCCCTACAGACCTCCCACCTTCACTTCTGCTATCCACTATGCTGGCAGATTTTTTCTTCCTTATAGCCCTCAAAGCTGTCTGCCCTTTTTCTTTCTCCCCCCTCTTTCTCTATAATTCCTTGTGATCCTTTCTCTTCAATCTCTTGTCTCCACTTTCTGTTCCCTCATCTACTATCCCAGTCTCTCTCACCACCTCTTTTCATCTCTTTGCCTCTTCCATGGCCTCTGCTGCTGCCTTAGCCCTGGTCTCCTCTGCTCTTCTTTTCTCCTCTTCCCTTGCTCTTTCTGCAGCCTCAGCCTCAGCTTTTGCCTTTGTCTCAGCCTCTATCTAGGCCCTCTTCTCTGTGGCCTTCTTCATCTCTAGCTTCTGCTGTCTCATGGCAGATGCAGCCTCCTATTCCAACTTCTTCTCCTTCTGTCATACCTCCATGGTCTGCTAGTAGTCCTTTTCAGCTGTATCATGATTCAGATAAAACTGTTTGAAGACAGCAGTGTTGATATCATCAGATGTCAGAAGGTGCACATATAGTTTGAACATCATGAAAATATGATATGATAATATAACTAGCAAAGCAGGATGGTGGCAGTAAGAGGTCAAGATGTAGAAACCTTATATAATCACACCCAAATTCCACATGGCCTTGCTCAGCTATCAGAATCTGTGCTCTTGAGAGTAAGAACACTAAGAAAAAGATACTATCACACACATGCCATGGACCTCTCATTGCCAATCTAACTTAATAGTTTTCACATGATAAAGGAATACTGAGTATTTCTCTTTTTCTCCAAGTTCATTCTGCATAATCCTGCAGCATACTAATGTTTCATTCCTTATTTCAAACTATATTTTATTTTCAATCTAATTTTAAAATAGTAGTGAAAAGATTACCCATCAGAATTCATCAGACTCTGACTCAGACTAGCTACTTAGTATATAAGCTGTAGAAAATCTTATACTATCTTAGTTCAAATATCAACTTGATTCAGCACAATAACTCTTGACTCTTCAGTCAATACCCTCATCTGTGAATCCCTCACTCTATTCAACTTCTCTTCTCCCTTTGTCTACTCTACAGACTTCCATCTGCATCTCTTATTGGAGTGTCAGCTCAGAGATGATATTGCTAATAGCTTCATCTAGGCCTATGCACTTCATGCATCCTGCTACATGCATTCTTCTCTCCTCTATTAGCATGTTTCTAACAGTTTGACATTGGAAGTATTACTATATCACATCCTATGATACAAGGGTTCTCAGATAATCAGCATTGAATATGAATATATACTGCTGCTCTCACTCAATAGAGTATGTCTCAGGTCATCTCTACTGTGTTTTGAGCAACAGTGCTTGTGTGTCTTTCAGTTAGAGATATATACATTCTGGCATAGGATTGTGTGACAAGTTGAAGAATCATAATATTATACATTCATATCAAGAATGAATAAATCTAATAGGACATACATCCAGGTCTGCATCAGAGCTGCACATTGAAAGAGGGAGGGAGAAACTCATTTTCAGAATATATCATCCTACCTCTCAAATTAGAGAATTCAAGCATTCTCTATAGCTAGAATGCTCATCTGGCCCATCTTATCTAGAAATAGCTGGAGTGAATTGACATGATGAAACACAGAAGAAGAATGATGTGGCTGTGCCAAAGACTGACTCTTCAGATTTCTCATATCCTTTCATCTCCAGCACTAGTTTTTCATCTACAGGTTCCATATAACAGTCAGCTTCACCACATAACACAATACATAATCTATTCTTTTCATTATAAGATCAGTTATTCACCTCATTTTCATCAGCACCATACAAGTGAGAACTCTGAGGAAGTGGATGACAGTGAAAAACTGTTGGGAGCAAGCATCAGGATTCAGGAACAAGTTTCTCATCTTGTGCTTGTACAGTCTAGTATCCATCAATCTACCATTTTCTCAGATGGTGAGATGGCTCATTATTGGTGTGATTTCTCTCTATCACTAAAGATTCCAATTGTAAGACACTGGGCAAAAGTGAAAACCAAACAAGGCTATATCAAAATCCAAAGGTATTTGGGGGTGAGTACTCATAACTCATAGTTCTACAATAGATGTTTAATTTTTCTCTTGCTCATGAATACAGCCAAAAGAGATCAAGTTCATACCAAATTTACACAGGGATTTGAACCCATATGTAGCAATGTTAACTGCTCCATCATATCTGAACACACACTGTAGATACTATTGAGACTATGTTTCATCAATGGACCTGTCTTGTGTTATCCAATTGCAACTGACACATGATTCTACATAGAGGAAGAACTGACTTTGATGTCTATGCCTGGGGAATTTGAACAAGAACAGAAAAGTGTTGGGTCAATGACATGGGATCTCCAATCACTGGCTATGACAGTGAGTACTTCACCATGGAAAAAGCAGAAACCTTCCACACTCACCATACAGACATCCATCTTGTGGAACATGATGATGTTGTGCAAATTCTGAGTGATAGTAGCCAGTAGACACAAAGCTGTGCTGAAGGAATGGCTGTAAAAGTAGCCCAATCAGAAAGCATAAAGAGCATAGATTGGGTGAAACCACTATGTCTGGCTCATTGCTATAGACTTTAGATGGTAGAAATGAAAGCAATGGTACACATGTCATGTAAAGCTGGGGTCATTTGAGAATTCCCTGGTGTCTGCTCAAGACAAGAGGGGCAGATGTGGCTTGGGTAGCCAGAATGCTTTGCATGGATATACAGTGAATGCTATGGGATGAATCACTTCCAGTGCTATTACAGAGGCCAAGTTTTGTGATTAGTGCCTCCAGCACTATAGGAAGCAAAAATAGAACTAACAAGTTAAAGCAAGCGATTGGTAGCTCAAACTTCCTAAAAAGCAAGGGAAAGGAACTCTGCTGCCACAGAAGTTTACCGGATGATCGGTCCATGATTTCACAGCTGCGAGAAACCTTCGGCAATTACCATGATGTTTAATTCCCATAATATCCAGTGCTCTAGGCCACTAATCCATCTGGTCCCAGAGCCTCTGAAGGGGAATACAGAAATGTGGATTATTGTTAATTCCCGCCACACTACAACTTTCTCTCCATTTGTTGCTTGCCCCGTCACCCTGATTGTTTTTTTTTTGATACACGTAGAATACAGGTGTACAACCGCCTTTATCGAGCCTGGACGTCATCGAAAATCATCTCATTACCGCTGGCATGTTCATGATGATTGACAGCGCTAAATTTGTGAAACATGTCGTCAAGTCGACATCGCTGATGTGCGTACCTTATCCATTCAGCGCAATATGATCTTGGAGAAACACTCATCTATAAAACGCGCACAGGTGAGCCAGCATCTCTCAGAGCTCCTCGACATCCATCACTCTGGGAACAGCTTCTCCTCATCAGGTTATTCCGAGTCCTTGATCTCTGAACTATGGAGGCGCTGTGTAGGGGGGAAATATCATCCTGATTGCATACCCATATTTCTAGGTTTCGAGCGGTGAAACCCGTGGATTCTACGAGTTGGAGGTAAGAGCTTTGCGGTCACCTTGCCAGCTTGGCTGATCATGTATATGAGTAGTAGGTTCCAGCACCTTGTATTGTAGGATGTTGGAAGGACCTCTTCATCGAAATGTCAGTCACAAGCCAGTGATATTCCGCCGCGAAACGTTATTTATCTTAAACTCCCTAGTTTGCTACCAGGTATCAGTATGTTCACCACGCATTCTAGTTTGAAACACCGCGTGCTGTATTCGCTCTGTCCTGGGACCGTTATCTTGTCCATGCCCATTCCTTATATATCTGTCCAGTTCAAATGTACTGGCTACCGCACTTTTCTCCATCATCCGATGCCATTAACTTTATGGAAAGAGCCAATAGCAGATGATACGTCCGTGGGGATTTCCGATGTCAATGATACAGCAAGAGAGAAAGCTACCAGCTGTAAGTCCTTCTAGTACTATCAAGGCAGAGCACAAGGGAATAATACTTTTCTTCAAAGGTTGGAGTGACCATCTCGTCATGTGGACATCTATTGGAGTGCTATGCTCATTTCTGACCACACTGTTACTGACGATCTTGATCGTCGTCAAATTCGCGCCTAGCATGCTGCACGGTTCAGCTATTATCCAAGCTGGGCGACATAGCCAGTACATCCACTTTGACTCTGTTTTTCTGAACAATAACCACGACCGGAATGCTTCGCATCATACTTCCATCGTGAATTTCCCCGACATCGTGCCACAGGTAGAAACATACAGCCCTGGTCACCTGGTGCAAGAGTGGCCCACCGAGCTCGGTACCGTATTTCCTGATCATCGATATGTTGTGTCTTCGGACGTCAGCATTGGCTACTCCCTCTATCAGCAACTTGCCAAGTTTCTCTCTAGACATCAACGGTGCTCCAGTTCTACCACTTGGACTACGGGATGCAGTATTGCTCTTTGGCGTTATCCATCCCTCCGCCTAGCGATGGGTTTGACCTGGAGGTAAAGATAGAGAACAACACAGTCATGGAACTGGTCAGACCGGCTCATACACGTATCTTCTGGACAAGTCGCGCCGGAGAGAAAATCCCAGGTGGCCAGCATACCTATCCACTTTGGGGAGCCTTTCGGGACGGAGAGATTCTGTTGTCCTTCGGGTGAATTTTCGCTGTTCGAGCTGGCATGCCATTCACCATCGGCCAGCACGCGCTCTTGCCACGTTGAGCTTTGGGAAAATGGGGAAATTTCACCATCTGCTGGTGAGGACTCGGATGGTTTTTCACCCGATGCTGAGACTAATTAAAGCTGTCTAGGGGTGTATGTCGTGCAGGAGTGCAGTCTGAGGGAAGGAGAGGTGTAAGATGACATAGCCCATTGTCTATGCTGGTTATATATGACATACGATTTTTTTCAATGGGCAGTAAGCGTCAGAATAGTGCGAAAATGGACTCTGGAAATTTGAAGTTGAACGCGTGGCAAAATGCTTGGGTACAGGTACGCCCATAGCGTTTGTCTCAATTGACGATCGATGATCTATTCGGAAGTTTGCCTTCGTTCTGATCAGTAAGTATTATTCATCTTGATCACACCGCTGACAGATCTCGGAGGGTATCAGACTCACAGATTCGTCATGCAATCAACAATACTTATAATGTTATCTAAAGGCTCGCTCGTCGTCTTCTCATAGCGAGGAACTGGCCAGGCTACTACACCGGATAGCGTGGATAGCCATTGCTGTCGTCAGACCTCGATTCCCAATACTGAGACCCGAAGACCCATATTTGTATATCAAACCAGCGTCCCATCCTCCGTCTTCGCATTGGAAAGCTCTAAGAGTCTGGAGATCGATACTGTTTCTCACTCCCGTGAAATGACAAACGACGAGGCGCATGGCCAAGGCAAGTCCATCTCCTGCTGCACCAATTCGTTCCGTAATTCTTTCTTTCAGGAGCGGATAGAAGCGGGTGTGGACAACTGGATCATCGCAGCCGCTGATAAATCGATAGAGGAAGAAGAGGAAGCATTCTGCTGTCTCGTAGTAGCGCGACCCTTGGACATAGGCCCGATGAAGAAGAACCTCGTGCACCCATCGGAAAGTCTGGCTTATCTCATTTCCTCGACCATAGGAATAGAATAGGTGAAGAACGTTCACGCAGACGACAGGGTCAATTCGCGGCCTGTCGTGATCAAAGTATGTCTAACCAGAGACAGTGAGACGCGCGGGTTGATCCAAGCTCAAGTAAACTTACCTGTATGATGCCGTCTTCATTGATATAATTTAACATCTCATCCATTATAGACGCCGCCACTTTCACTCTTGCTCGGATCACCGTAAGGCCGAGTGAAGTGGTGTCTAAATCGCAAGGAAACTTGGCTGTGGTAAGTTGACTATCCCCTTTGATTACCATCAGTTGGGTTGACACCGAACCCATCAGCCTAACTTGCCTCGGAAAAAGTTCCACTTTCCCTCCTTTTCAACTATACCCAACTCAATCAACGACCTGTCACGCTGTCAGCCCATAACATTCGAAATGCATGTAGCTCTGGCCCTTACCGGTCCTTAGTCATTTCCAGAATGAGTAACTGAGTGAAGTTCTCCTGTATAGCGATTCCACTGCACATCGAAGCAAGATGTCCTGCGTTCTTCTTCAAAAATCTTTGGCCTCTGAGAATCGGATCGCCGAATAAACTGAGCAGCGATTGCTTTAGCTCCTTGGATTCGCGATACATGAGGCCATGCAATCCCTGAGAGCGTGCGGAAAGTACGTTTTCGAGCCGGTCGTCTATAAATATGGTTCGGGAGGGATCCAGGCTCGCCTGGGACAGCGCGTACCGATAAAATTTAAGTTCGGGTTTACGTGTTCCTGCTGCAAAGGACGTGAAGATGCCATCGAATATCGACCAATCCATATCCACAGTGATACTCCGAAGGGCATCATAGTCCGGCTGTGATATGTTTGACATGGCAAAGATGCGCAACCCCCCCTCTGTCGTATCTTTGAGTTCCCGAAAGAAACTCACGAGATCGAGGTTGCAACGCAACGAGGCACAGGACCCTTCGATTCCTTTGCGGATGTCCATCGGGCTGGTGGATAATTCTCGTCCAATGTTATCGTAGCACGTCTGCTGGGAGATTCGGCCCTTCTCGTACTCGAACCATGTCGATGAGGAGAGGACTCGGCGAAGGGTATTCAGGGGAAGGATCTGATTGGGTGGGGGAGACCATGTGAAGAGAACGTCCCCCAGATCGCAAATTATGGCGTTGTATCGTGCCATTGCCGCTCTGTATTCTTCGAATCAAGTTGAGGCTGCTTATATACTGCCATATTTGTCTGGAAGGAGAACTCGTTCGGCGCAAAATTGTCTCCGCATGCTGTCTTGATCTTGCTACACATATTCCCATGAACAAAAGTACCGCCATTTGCCACAGGCCCTCTTGCTCATCAGGAGGAATTTCAACGGAGGGGAAAAGACAACTGCTATATACAGAAAGCCCAAATTGACCATCATCGCCGACGCGGCCGACGTTACAGCGCTCTCTGCTGCTCTTGCTCCCATTCTAACTCGACTACTACTTTCTCTACTACAGCATTATTTCCGATTACTACCACGCTGCTCTACAGTGAAATTATTAAAAAGCCCGACTACAGGCTGATTCCCTGCCTGATTTCTCCCTTTGTGATCTTCAACTGCATGTGCTTTGCACTAATTTTAATCTCTGTGCTCCTCAAGACTGGGGAGCATTGACCTACTTCTTGAAAACTTTCTCCGTGGTGGGTGGCGACTGTCCCCCGATTGACTGCCTGCGAAATCCAATGAGGCTGAGTCGGCATTTGAATTGTATAATAGTACTTCAGACATTAGCGCAACCCTGGATGGACTGCAGGGTATAATTCTACCTATCTACCCAATACAACACATTGAATGTATAGGGAAAAGTAAATCTCTTCAGGGCACTGGTTGGACGTGATAGACCCCTGGTTGATCCATGGACACGACTACCTCAGGCTTGTCGTCCTGAAGGGGAATGGGAACAACGTCTTCTGATGGTACCTCTTCGGAGAACTCTGTCTCGTCCGGATCTTGAGATGAGTTCTGCGCGAATTGTATCTTTCCTACAGTAACGGCTTCTACGTCTCCGCGCCGAAGCGCTCCACGACGGCAATCCGAGGGGTAGGTTGAGACGGTAAGATTAGCCGTCATATTTTTATTAACAGCGATGACGATCAATGTTGGGACGATACCCTATAAAATGCGAAATCAGAACAGAGAGAAGGTAACTAGTAATATGCGTACATACCGTTATCTGCGGCATACAGTCAAAAGGAATGTACATCGCGTTGAGACCATTTAAGCCATCGCCCGGCGCGTGTTTGTATAGACCAAACTCGAACGCTTTTGTGATAGTAACGAGGGCACCGGACTCAATGATCACCAAAAGGAGAGTTTGGTATCTCTTGATAGCTTTGGAGGTCGTCGAGCGTGCTATCCACCTGTATTATATCAGCGCTTGTCCAACCGCGCCCTAGGATTTTGCTCACCAGATTCTAAACGCAGTCAGGAGGGTCACGATGATATTCGTGCATAGAGAAGTAATGAACATTGTAGTTCCCCAACGGGTGACTTCCTTAATGTTGGCTGTTTCCAGGACAAAATAATGCCCTATGGCGCCGTATCCTGATACTGATAAGGTTAGTCTGATGTCGAATTCCTGACTATATGAACTTACGCGCCGTGCCGAAGACTAAGAGAACGGGAAGTATGATAGCAGGGATGTTCTTGTTCCACACAATAAAGCATCGCCAGACAATAACCATATCCCCGATACAAGTCTACGAGAAAGGATGCATTCAGCGCTCGATTTCAGTGGCCTCGGCAGAGCACATACGCTCGTAATGTATATGAGGTCCTTTGCCTTGTTGATTCCAGCCCCAATGTCCGCAAGATAACGCTGTGATCCGACGTCGTCAGCATGCACAATGAAAGCATCTATCAGTCTACGGATGCTGAGCGCTGCATGTGCAGTAGCCAGACAATATCTACGCAAACCTCATTAAACGATAAGACAGATGCATAGGTTGAGGCTCACTCACAAGACGACGATTGCGGAAGTTACGACTTTGTTCGGTGGGCGTGATTTGCGGATTGAGATGATTGTATAGAATGCATAGGCAGCAAGGACAGTGAAGCAACCTGTTTCCAGATCAATAGCTGGAAGAAGATACGGGGTAACTGCGCATACCCCAAAGAAATGATGCAACCCAGGCCGATATCAAGTACGCCTCGTCGATTCTGAATATTATTTGGGAGCGGCGATGAATCGACATGATTGTCGGGGCACAGAATAAAGTAAAACAATGGATGAAAGTCTTATTTATCACCATTATAGCATACCCTATAAATACATTCACATCAAGTGGAGCCTTCCATCACAATGAGTCCAGGGGTAATCGACTAATATCATTCAAAGTTCCCATCAATTTGTAGGCGTTTGAGGTTAAGATGTAGCTGGGCTAGACCTTGATTTACGATCAACAACGTCCACGGAGCCGGGGGAACATGTATCACCCGAAATCAAGCATCTTTCACTTGATCCTCCAGCCAATCCCACAGCCGCTTCCCCGTCTGAATGTCCTGAGAAGCAGGACTTGGCTTCGAGGGACGCGCCCAGGGAACAAAGTACTAATTTGGACCCCCATCATTAATCGATCGGGGTGTCAGTGTTATTCTAGGAACAAGCGCTTACCTTTCCGTTGAACGTCGCACCTTCCACACATGTTCCTACGTACAGCTGCGTTAAAGCGCCGTATGGGGCCGGGTATAGAATGCGAGACTAGCGAGAATGAATTGAGTGGAGGAGAGGCGGAGCTGTACTATCACGTACGATCATGAAGCGTTTCATTCCCCGAAGGGTTCGTTGAAGTTCCGTTGCAAGGTTACCTGTTCCACGTTTTGATTTATTGCATGGTACACGGAAGAGAAATCAAACCTGGATTCACAGAAGAAGAAACAATCTGTTCTCCGTATCTACGCGAGAATTCGGTGGAGTACACCAGATTGGCCTGTAGGACACATCAGGTGATATTTTACAGCACATGAACAGACGCACGAATTTGCTTTGATAATACAGAGGTACTGTGCCCAGTTTCTTTCGAGCAGGGCTATCTCTGAAGGCTTCATAATCAAGTTTGCTAGCCAGCTCAGTTGCGAACGATGCAGTGTTTACAACCCGGGCTTTGATCAGTCCATCAGAGTTCTGCGCCACCGCTAGTAGTGCCGGAAGAAGAAGCTTCGTAAAGTAGAAATGGCCTGTGATGTAGATATCCTCAAGGCTGGGAAGTCGACCATGTAAGAATACTGAAGCTACGCACCGAGTACATTGACTCCGATGGTGAGATCGTATCCTTCATTAGTTAATTCGGCGATGTCAGGTTCCATAACCCCTCTGAGATGCTGTTAGCTTCCCATCGAATCTCCAGGGAAAATATCAAAATACGCATTGTTGAAAAGGATGTGGAGTTCCTTTTCTTTGCTACAGGATTGTTGCTTTGATAAGTATCTTGAGGTTTTAGATTTCGCTAGAACGAACCTTAAAAAGTTATTGGCGGCAGCTTGAATGGATTTGAAACTTGCTAAATCCAGAGGCAAGTAAATAGCGTCTTTTCCAGTGGCTTCACGAAGCTTTTCTATAGCGACGTTGGTTTTCGTTTCATTCCTACAAGCCAAGTAAACTTTGGCGTTGCGCGGCAAAATGGCCTGTGAATAAAACGATCAGTCGTCGTCAAGGAGTACATCACAAGATAAATCACTTTCGCCGTCTCAAATCCAACACCCGTGTTCCCTCCCGTCACGATGACCACCTTCCCAGAAAGGTCAGGAATGTCATCAACCGAGAATTTTGGTTTTGGGGGCCATGTCTGCGAGACGAATGACTGCACAACACCCATATCTGGATGTCAACGAAGTAAGAGGAAAAGGCAGGGCGCCTATATGCTGACGGCGAGAAGATGTCAGGCCAGAACCATGCCTTTCCCATGCTTTATTCCCACCAGTGAAAGAAGCGGCGACTTTACCGGAGCCGACGCCGAACTCAGTTCGGGCCTATTTTGGTGTGCTAGCCACTAGTGAGAACTTCGCTTTCAACCATATGGCCTCACTTTCAACCATTGATTTTTTGTGTTTTGCTGATCTCACACCTCATGCTCTCAGTATTCAAGCTTCAAAGCCCAGCGTATGTTTTATGTGTATCAAGATCTTGTACGCGAAGCCGAGGGCCGATAGCGGAGATATCATTGTTCTTTCTGTCCCTGCGCCGGCCTGGCCACATCTTCATCTAAAATTATCACCGTCTTCCCCGTGTTCTCACCCTTTAGCATATTGGCGAAGGCTAGGGAAGTGCTTTCCAGTCCCTTGTATTCATGAAAGACGTACTTGATGGCGCCGGAAGCCAGATAGCGAGGAATTGTGTCGAAGAATTCCTTTTCGTATTTTGGGGCCCAATCAGTCATTACCATCCCTTCCATCCTGCAAGTGCAAAATATATAGAGTTTAGCAGTGTACCAGGAATATGATACGCGCCTTATTCTATAGCGGCTTAGCAGCCAGAGGTTCTGTTCGTAGATTCTTAGAAATGCGTAGGACAAAACGTGAGAAATCCAATACCCGAACACCGTATGAGTCTGACAACTTGGAGTTGTACTGGCTCACCATCCCACAAATGACGAAACGCGCATGCATATTGGCATTTTCGATGGCAGCTTCGAGAGTAGGGCCCCCTACGTTGTCGAAATAGATATCAATTGGTCCGTGTCTTCGCAGCTCTTCCGAAATATTAGAAGACCGATAATTGAAAGCATGATCGGCCCCTAGGCGTAAGGCGAGTGCAACCTTCTCATCACTACCACACGAGGCAATGACCTTGAGCTTTTGAAGCTTTGCTATTTGTATTACCAGACTTTCCGTGGTTCAGAGTAAGTGCGTGCGTGTGTGTACGAATTGAAAGAATGAGCTTACTGGCCGACTGCACCGGACGCAGCAGAAACGAATAGAGTTTGACCCTAGAAGTATTCCGTCAGAATCAGATAAACTCTCGGAAATAAAACGCCTTACGGATATAGGTGATGCGAGATCTTTCAACCCATAGTAAGCCGTCTGTCCAGACATACCTAGGGCGCCAACGAAGTAATGCCACGGGAGTCCGTAGGGATTGCTGAGGACTTTCAGGCCAAGTCCTGACATTTCCAAGGACATAGCAGTCGTAGTCGGAAAGACGACAAACTTCTTGAAGGCTATCTCTCTATGAGAACATTAATTCGTGAACCGCGAGTGGAATAATATACGCATGAATCCATATATATGGCCCCCAGCTTCAATCCCGTCCCCCTCAGACCTTAAAATGCGGCCGACACCAAAGCCTGTGACACTGAGAGCATAGGCGGCTAAGTCATCATAATAGAAACGGTAGTGTAAGACTCACGTATCATTCATACCGAACGCGGGCATATCTCCAGGTTCTTCGATGGGCCTCATTCGATTACGCATGTATGGATCCAGGCTAAGCGCCAGTATTTCCACAAGGATCCCACCGTCGAGGTCGACTGTTTCAATGTCGATGTTCTCATCTTCCAGATAAGTGAACGTCTCCGCATCAGGTGGACCTTCTGGAATAGAACTAAATACGACTCTAGGATTGAGAATCTGAGGCATCTCCCAAATGTATGAAGTGAGTTAAGAGGAAATATTATGTCGTTTTCAGTGGTAAAGCCTGGTGTCCTGTAGACGTGAGAAAGAAAAAGGTAAGATCCAAATGCTGGTAGGAGCTCCCCGGGCTCCACGGAAATTAACCACGTCGCGCTAAGCTTGACAATTGTGCGATTCAAGTGCCACCGAAAGCATAAAGGGCGGGAAGAATCTGATGGTCATTTCGAGACTCGGCGGCCGGTATCAATCACCTTTTTCAAAGATACCACTCTCGGCATGTCTAAATTGGCGTGGTTTCGGTCCCTAGACCCCGGACCCCGGGTTATTCGGTCAACTCGGAAAGGAAGGGGGTGCTCTTCGGTGTGCACGCCGGTGCATGCATATTTACTTACTCTCATGTCATCTTTCAGTGTCTTAGTAGGAATTCTTGCAGCTACCCTTATACTTTCCAGATGGTGGTCGTGGTGGAGAGCACCTCCGTCGTTGGCTAAAGTCCCTGGACCACCAGCTCCGAGTTTATTCCTTGGCCACGCATTGGATCTTGACCGGGCGCCAATTGGTACTCGACATAATAAATGGGCTCGCGAATATGGGCCTACATACCGACTATCTGGTCCCTTCTGGGTAAGTATTCTGTTAGCTGCACGATGAGCGCTCACTCAAGATCGCGTTTTAGGAACCTCGACTCATCGTTGGAGACCCGAAAGGTCTCAATCATGTACTTCATAATCAGGACTTCGAGCGCAATTCGAGTGATAGGGTTGCGCTTGAGCTTTTCGTTCGTTCTTGCTTACGGGTTAATTTTCTTGTTCTTATCTTTCTCTGCGCTAGTTTGGTCGTGGTCTTTTCTGCGCCGAAGGTGGGTGGCTTTTGGGAATTTCGTGTTTGCTCTCACATTTGTACATAGGGGAAGAGCACAAGAAAATGCGCAAATATCTGAATGTACCATTCACGTACAGAACTTCGTCATCTCTCGCCTAATGGTGTCTAACTGATCTACAGAAACCAGTCGATTCAAGAAGTTTCCCATGTGTTCTTTGACCTGGTGGAACGAGTGAGCATAACCTCCAGAAGATCTGGATTTTTCACTAATCATCCATACTGCTAGCTCAAGGATAAATGGGAACAGAAATTGGAAGGCGGGAGCCTCGTTTTCGACGTGACCTCAGAAGTTCATCGACTTACGTACGACAATGCATCCATATTGCTCTTCGACTGCGGATACTGATCTGCGTTCTAACCAGATTGGACGCCATCAGTATGACAATGTTCATGTATGACATTAGTACCTCGAACAGTGATATTCCTACCCTACTTCACAAGATAACAGACTCTCCTGCTGGTAAACTATCAGATATCATCCTCTCTGCATTTGCCTCTCGGTTCCCTATTATTCTTCGCCTTCCTTCTCCGATGAAGCGTTGGTGTGACGATCTTCGTAGCTCCTTGGGAGCTGTTGCGAGGAATGTATTGTCGGGCAAGGGGGCCGCTGGAATGCATGCGAAACTGCTGAACTCTCTCTGTATGAGAATGATTTCTTCTTCTATTAACCATCAGCTCATTCATCGCCTTAGCGGAGAGCGAAGTTGCCCCGGATGTCGCTGTTGCGCAAGTGAGTGACTTTTCCGGTCCAAACGAAGCTTTAGTTTTGACTTCAAGACAGATTATTGGTATTCTCTTTGCCGGGTCAGAGACGACGGCCAATGTCATTACTGTATGACTGTCGTCCTGCCTTCCTGAACCTAACTTACCTGTGCTTGAAGGAATGCTTCTATGAAATGGCTCGCAATCCGAGGATTCAAACACGGCTGCGCACAGAATTGATAGAGTTCGAAGTTGCGCATGGGCGTAAACCCACTTACGAGGACCTCGCTAACTCATCACTTCCGTATCTCGAGGCTGTCACGCGGGAGACTATGAGGACCAAGGCTGTTCTGACAGAGATCAGTCGCGCTGTACGTATTTTCTTTTTGATTATCATACTGTTTCTCATCGCTCGACCGCTGTTCAGGCTGTGAAAGATACCGTCGTACCCCTTCAAATTCCCTTAAAAGGAACGAATATATACGAGATCGAAGTCCAAGCTGGAACGCTGATAGATATCCCTGTGCGAGATGGGATTAATCGTAACCCGTTGATATGGGGTGAAGATGCCGATGTTTTCAACCCGGATCGCTGGATTAAAGCCGATATGCTTCCCAAGGCCGTGGACTGGATACGAGCTCAAGGCCATGTGCTTACATTTGGCGATGGGTCAGCTCGTGTTTGGTGCTCTCACAATAGACTGACTTTATCTCTGTTACAGGCCAAAGGTTTGCCTGGGACGTTCATTTGGTGCGTCACTAACCATGTTCTCGACATTCGTTGTCTCAACTTTATGTGTAAAGCTCTGGTGGAATTCAAGACCGTGGTCTCTACGATTGTGCGTAACTTTACTTTCGCCGAAGTAGAGGGACTAGATCTCGACTTTTACCACGTTGGGGGAAACACCATCAAACCGATGGTTCGAGGTCGAGAACAGGAGGGCGCCCAGCTCCCACTCAGGGTTAGCGTTGTTTCGGATTGAATTTGTATACCAATTTGAATGTCTCGTTTTTACTACAAATTGATCGGCGTATCCGATTCAAAGGAATAAATACTACTTTGTAATGCGAACGAAATTGATGTACAGGTCATACGGAAGGTTTAAAGCAAACGCAGAAAAGCGATTCTTCAACTTCCCACTGGAATGAATCGATTCTTGTGGTGAATTCCACCGGTATTCCCGCAGGAGCATGCACGATAACGTGCGAAGTTCATAGAGTGCAAAATTACGCGCAGGGCACTGCCGCGGTCCCGCCCCAAAGGGCATCCATTTCCCATCGTCAGTGCTGTTGGCACTGATGAAGCGTTCTGGATTGAACGCACCCGGGTCTTTCCATGTCTGACTGTTATGCAAGACGGCGTGGATATTAAGGACGATTGGTATGCCTGCGGGCAAAGCATAACCACCAATGTGCAGGGTCTCGGAGGAGACTCGGGGAATGGTGACTGTCGACGGGCTATTCATACGCATAGATTCCCGAATGCATGCTTGCAGGAAAGGCATTTTATCGAAATCCGGGATGTTCGGGTCACTGTCGGGTCCTAGGACACTCAGAACTTCATCCCGAGCTCGAGCCTGGTATGTCGGGAAAAATGCAAAGTAAAAGATCAAGCTTGAAAGTGCGCCTGCAGTTGTATCCTAGTTAAAGGAATCAATAAACGTTGAACGAGTTCGCAGATATGGAAGCTTACATGGCCAGCCATAAAGAGGGTAACAATGCTATCTCGATATTCAGCTTCCGTCATGCCTGGAGTCTGAATCAAGTAGGTGATAAAGTCATTGCCAGGCCGTCCCCTTTTCTCTTCAAGGATCTCGAGGAAAAGTGAAACGAGGTTATCCATTCTCTGGACTACGTCTTTGCGCGGAAACCACCATTCGAGAGTCGGAAAAGCAACATATAATGGGCGAGATACGTCTTGCATTACGTGCCGGTAAATTTGGACGAAGGTGCTCTCCGGATGCTCAAGGGCGTTGAAATTATGGCCCATTACGGCGATTCCAACGGCGTCAAGTGTGATACGATGCGAAATGTCACTCCAGCAAAAGGATCCTCCCTGACCGAGCAGAGAGAAAAGAGTCCTGCCCAGGGCACAGAAAGTGTCGATCGGAACGTTGCCATGGAGCGATGCCCTTACAACAGAGGAGTGTTTCCGCCACTCGTCTCCTTCGACAAAGAAGATGTTATGTCGGCCGGTGAAACGCCAAAAGAGCATATCCTCATTAGGCTGCTCCTTGCGGATAGATTTATTTTCCATGAGTTCTTTGGCGAACTTGGCATGGCAATGTCAGTATGCAAACTGAAATAGCTAGTAGCACTTACCTTGTAATCTAGGACATGGACATACCAGGATCCAAGCGCCCATACGACAACTATCCCAGTGCGGCAGGACCGAGCAAAAGGTAGGATCACTTTCTGAATTCGAATATCCTCGCTTTCTCCTGATAGAAAGCTCAAGATCAGTGGGGGCAAAGGGACCTGGGGAATATGCCGCAAACGAGAGGGACAACGGAATAGACGGCTGTATAGATACAGGAGAATCGAGCAGGTAACGAGAGCGATGGAAATACTGATGCTGTGAGATTTCATGCTTTCTCTTTTGTACCGCAGCGATAAAATTCAAAGGATGGTGAAAGTATTAGGATACCGCGAAAAGAAGGCAGAAGTGATTCCAGAGCCCAGAGCAAGACGGGTTGCGGGACTGGCGACAAAGTTTGCTGCAGGAAATACATGTTGGGACAACCGTTTCCGTGTTTGGGATGGCGCAAGGGCACTTGCACGTGGTAGTACGGCTAGTACATATGCAGTCAAGGGGTGCAGGATGGCTATAAAAATAGCATCCATCAAAGCGCTCGAAGTCAAGTCGTGGGAAGGCAAAATTGTCTCGGTGATTACGGTCGATCCTGCGTTCAAACTTCGCCATCAGCACTGGGCGCCGGGCCTCGCACTTCCTGGATAGCTAACCGACGAGAATTTATTTATGGATTTGGGTCAATTGTATTTGAGCTGATTCCCGTACTCGTTACCGGTAGAACCAGTTGATCACCCTGAGAATCGTCAAGTTCACGACAACGTGGAAGCGGTTATGAATGTTCCACAAGAATTGGTTCGTCCCTCATAGTTGATGATAATTTAGTTTCCCGGGGCGCTAATGTTGGCTGATTCATTATCCATATATAATCTTCCTCGACGACCGTGTGATCCTGGGACAACCTTTTCCCTTTCTATTCAGATATGGCTTACTTGCCGGCGCCTGCTTCTTCTATGACTAACGTGTACATTGCTACGGAGTGTGGCATACGATGATGTGCTGAGATACATTTAAATCGCTTACAGCTGATAGTCTCTTCACATCTCTCTCGATGTATATCTGGATTATAATCGCAGCATTTATCCTGATATTGTGCTGCTATCGAATCACAGTTCCTCCTTCCCACTTGCGACATCTCCCCCGTGTCGCGACACTTCCTCTCCTTTGCAGTTATTTGACTGGAGAGTCTGAAGATCGTCGGATCAAGAGGCTCATCGTCCCATTTTCGAGGGACACCCATGAACATGTTGTTCTAGTGTGGGTCCTTGGCCGTTGGATGGTGCACATTTTGAATTTCGAAGTACGGCCAACTTCCTACACCTGTCCTTATACTATCGTTGATGCCAAGTAAACAGCTGGCTCGAGAAATGTGCGATAACACCGCTCTGTTTCCTAAAGAAACTCCGGACGACGCTTCTCTCTTATGGCGTTTCGTGGGTTCCGCCAGTCTCCTCATGTCCAATGGCAAGCAGTGGCAAAAACAGTCCGTCTTGATTAACGACGCATTCAGCACCAAAATCCCCGTCCAAGCATTCACATCCCTCGCTCATAATCTTTCCGCCATTGCGGGAAAGTGCCGCACTGTGCAATGGGATAAATATGCCCAACGTTTCGCCCTCGACGCGGTGGGTTCGACGGTCCTCGGGCACAACTTCGACGCTATCGAAACGGACAATCCATTTGTCCAAGAGTATAATGCTGTCATGGCCGCTATTGCCGATCCTATATACCTTATCTTCCCATGGATGGAGCGTACCTTTCCTAGGAAGAAGCTCATCCGTCGGATTGATACCTTGGTCGAGAGGTTCATGCGGCTCTTAACTGACAAGAAGAACAATCCGGGAGACGACATGATGACTTTTATGCTCAAGGACCCCGCCATGTCGCACAAGGAGCTCCGTGATAACATGATCGTGTTATTCATCGGCGGACACGTAAGCCTAGTCGTTACTTGCACTTGATGGCATTGAATTCACTTCCATCCGTTATCAGGATACGGCCGCCGGTGCGATATCGACATTGTTCTATTTTCTTGCATGCCATCCTGACATGCAGCGGCGGGCGCGGGAGGAAATCATGGAAGTACTGGGCGACGATCTTGACCCAACCGTCGAACAACTCTCCGGGATATCACTGCCGTATCTCACTGCTTGTATTCGCGAAGCCATGCGTATCAATACCCCGATTTCCTACATCGTTCCTCGTCAGTCGAATCGACCTGTCCGGCTCGGAAAATACTTCGTTCCCGCACGTACCTCACTAATAGTGAATATCTACGCCATTCATCATGACGAAGAACGCTGGAAATCTCCCGATGCTTTTATCCCAGAAAGATTTTTGGAACAAGGATGGCAGAAATCCGGATGGCTTCCGTTCGCTCTGGGGCCACGGCAGTGCCCAGCAAGGAATTTTGCCATGTACGAGCAAAGAACATTGGCAGCCACGTTTCTGCGGGAGTACGAGTGGTCTTTACCTGAGCACTCTATCCATAAGGATTCGTTGAAGAACGCGTTCTCTCCCTTTGCTCTGACCTTACCCCACGACTTGGATCTGACGTTTAGGCAGATTTCAAAGGGAGAGAGAAAAATTGTCGGCGTTCCCAAATGGAAGTAAAATTGGCATCAGTTTGAGGGCAGGAGTTCTTAGTTGGTGTTCAGTTTTTGGCTAAAAAATGATGACATTTACATGCGACTACCTCATGTTTGGGATTAACATAGAAAGGTCGCTCTTGTGGGAACACAATTGAACGTCGCCATACATTCACAAGGGTCGGACATCCGTACTGTGGAAATGATTTCAGGCCCTGAAAGTAAATATGAAGGGAAGAGGAACGCACCGAGGACATCTGTACGACTATTGGTATTGGCACAAGCAACACAAGTGGCAGCTCAGTGTTAGCCGTCCTTCGGGCACGCTTGCATGCTTGGACTCGAGAGATTTTTGTCACGTTCATCGATGGGGGGGGGCTTGGTTAAAGATTCCTAAAACACAGTTTTCAATGGATATCTGGATATTATCGGATCGCTCAAGGTTCTAGAGATACGCTTGTCAATGAAATCTGCCTTAATACACAGATTTACGAACCTTAGCCTCCCGTTGAGCAAGGCGCATTGTCATTTGTTAATACCCGTTCCGACCAGTAGAGTCACAATGAAGGAACCTGTGTCTGCTGTAGCCGCGTCAACCATGAAGGATCAGACTGTAGCGACGAGGGAAAAATGAAGGTCGAGGCCGTCGACGGCAAAGTTGTTTGCTGACGTCAACAAACAACCTCGGCTCTCTTCGTCATCACATCTCGCGTTGAGTCGGGAGACGCGTCGGGTCACGTGCACATTAGGGCAGGATTCCGGGACCTGGTCGTAGTTTTCCGTCGTCCCGGGTAACGTAGCTTTGCCCCATCGTGTCCATTTGCCTAGCGAACCCCGCGATACGGTTCCAGCGTCTCCCCCCAAATTCATGCCAATAGCAGCTAGTACACGTTGTTGCGACATTTTTCTGCCTCGCAAAGCCTAGATGACGTCGGGAAAGGCCTGGAAGCCAGTTCGGAGAGGAGCCCAGTGAGCACTCTTATCATCTCTTCCTCTTTCCAGGATTCTTAGGCTTGATCTAGGCATCTTTGGTGGCGAACAGGGCCTTTTATATGGTCGACTGCGAATGGCTGACAATTCATTGGCAGTAGCGGCTGGGTACATCATCAGTGATAACAGCTCCGCCATGGTCAGTCTACCCTTCCACTTTTCGCGACACCTTTTTTCATTATTGAACTGTATGTCTGGCCAGCATGTACCGTGAACGTATGCTCTAACCGTTCTATGCGACCTTGTAGTGGACTGGCAGTTCAAAGAAGGATGCATGTCGTTGCCAAGGTCAGATCACGCGTCTTCCCCGAATGGCACGCCAATATCAGTCAGCACACCTTCTGTAACATTCCTTTCGTCCTCCCAAACTGGCGTGAATCTACTTCCCAGCCAGTTTGGGCAAAGACTTCGGGCTCAGTGAGCAAGTCTGTCCGTTCTTCCCTTGTCAGCGTTCTTACGCATATTTCTAGGCATGGAAATGGAAGAAAACTTTTCGGATTAGTGGTCGATTGGTGATGGTAGTGCCGCTTGAAGGGCAAGCGATAGGCTGCGCCGACTCAACCTAAAGCCGACTTCCAATGCAAGAATCAAGCAAGGACTTGACGTTTAGCACCTCTACGATCATCGGTATGTGCTAGTGTTCTTCGTGACCCTTTTGTTCATCATTGGATAGCATGGCTGGATGGTACCTACCACGGAGGGTCGATCTAATCGTATCAGAAAGGATACCTTTATTGCCAAAGGTCAGATCCTTCCGATTTGACACCAATGAAACACTGAAATCAGTACAGGATGCCACAACGCTGTACATGCTAAGGGTCATTCGTATTGCGGCAGAACGTTTCCGCAGTTCTCTGGCGTACAGTACTGTAACGGTCGCTTTTTGGCTATTTTACTGTGACAGGTCAACAAGGTCTTTTCTATATGCGTCAGGATCACCTCATTTTCCTTATAAAATCTACATGCCAAGTCGTCCGCTTCGTTGAAACGCAATTTTAGCGTATTTCACTGTCGCGCGAAACTGAATCCGCGGACGAGCACTAAGTATTGGACCGGTCGTGTCTGGTTGTTGTACTGCAATAAGGTGATCAAATTCCATCGCTTTTCATCTAGAAATTCTCGCTGACTGTTCAAACAGACGCAGGATTACTGGCTATAACGGTACACCTGGACGACCTCTTCGGATGATGGAGCTGTTCTCAGTGACCATTGTCTCCAGCGCATATTCATACAACTACAACTACTGTAATGAATACGGCAGGCCCGATACACCATCGTAATGATGAGATCGATAAGCTACAACATAATCAACAATACTTACTACTGTCATCTAAAGGCTCGCTCGTGTTGTCTCATAGTGAGGAACTAGCGAAGTTACTACGCTGGATAGCATGGATAGCCATTACCGTTGTCAGACCTCGATTCCGAATACTCAGACCCGAAGACCCATATTTGTATATTAAACCGGTATCCCATCCTCCATCCTCACGCTGGAGTCCTCGAAGAGTCTGGAGGTCGATGTCATTTTTCACATCTGTAAATTTGCACACAATTAGACGCATTGCCAAGGCAAGTCCGTCTCCTTCCGTCCCAATCCATTCCATAACTCTCTCTTTCAGGAGTGGATAGAAACGACTATGGGTGGCTGGGTTATCACAGCCGCCGATAAATCGATAGAGGAAGAAGAGGAAGCTCTCTGCTGTCTCGTAATACCGTGATCCTTGGAGGTAAGCACGATGGAGAAGAACCTGGTACACCCATTCCAATGTCTGGTTCATCTCATTTCCTCAACCATAGGAATAGAAGAGGCTGAGAACATTGACACAGACGACAGGATCGATTCGTGGCCGGGTGTGGTCAAAGTACGTCTAACCAGACAAGTTAGGATTCACCTATACGATCCCGTCCTCGTTTACATACATCAGCATCTCATCCATCGTAGATGCTGCCACTTCCTCTTTTGCGGTAGACGAAGTCATATAGTCCCTGTGAACGCGAAGAGAGTATATTCTCGAGTTTGTCGTCTAAAATGGTTCGAGAGGGATCGAGGTCGCTTGAGAAAGCGTATAGCGGTAGAAACCTAGATTGGGTTTACGTCTACTGGCTGGAAAGGATGTAAAAATGCCGTCGAAGAATGACCAATTCATGTCCCCCGAAATGCTCCGGAGCGCTTCGTAGTCAGGCTGTGAAATGTTGGACATGGCAAAGATGTGCAACGCTCCGCGATTTTTATCTTTGAGTTCCTGGAAGAAGCTCGCCATATTCGCGTCCTATTTCAGGGAAGAGCAGGAGTCTTCGACTGCTTTATGGATGCACAATCCATCAGCTCTACAGTCTGATCATCACTATTGGCGAAAATTCCAACATTCTGGACATCTTCACTCAGCTCTGGTCCCCACCGCCATTCTCCAAAGTCCAACACCTCCAAAGACTGGCAAGGGCGGTCAGACTGGTCGAGATCTTCTTACCTCGTGAACTGAACATAGATTGCGAGAACTTTTACCTTGGTCAGTCCCACACTCAAACCCTGTCTATTCTATGCTAATCATGGCCCCGCTACATCACCTGCGCCACCTATCACTTCGCTGTCCGGAGTATCAAAAATCATCATCCCTATTCCGTTCGATGGCACAAACGGCTTCCGTCTCACCAACGACTGCCTCCAATGGTGGACATCCTCCCTCGACCAGGTTCCCCAACATAATGACATTACTGACATCCCCTCGAGCTCTTCGTTAATGCGCAATCGGTCACTTATCTTCCCTCTGGAAGAAGGACAACAGCATGGCAGGATTTCGACGGGGCCCTGTGTGACAGGAAATTCAAATTGAATAGCAGGTTCCGCGTCGATACCGATGGGCCTCTTAGCAGCGATCCTTATAACTATTGGCTATTGGCTCCGAACTGATGCTCTGGTGAATTCATTTGCACGTCACTTGGGTCTTTGTCTTCGATGACACGCCTCGAAAGGCCCTGGTAATCATTCATTACGTGATTCACATCCAATGTAATGATCTCTAGAAACTAGTATTTACATTGTACATAGGCTGGCATGCGGTATTAAATTAAACCCTATCATTCACTGTAAGTAATTCTCGAGGCTCATGGAAGCTCCTATGATCACTCTCCTCCCCATCTTTCGGGACACCTAACGGCATCTTCTGTACTTTTTCGATTCGCGTGAACGTGAGCTCCAAGTTATGAGGCAACGTCAGAGCAAATGGCGAGACGGTGTTTTTCAACGAATCCCTATGGACAGACTGCTCCGGCAAAGCCCACTGATACTCCCTGAGAAACACCGCCGCCAGCGCCCTTTGCTCGTACATTGCAAAATTTCTCGCGGGGCACTGACGCGGACCAAGAGCGAACGGAAGCCATCCAGACTTCTGCCATCCACGCTCCAGGAACCTTTCTGGTATGAATGAGTCCGGAGACGCCCATTGTCTGCCGTCGTGGTGGATAGCGTAAATATTCACGATCAGGGAAGTATGCGCGGGGATAGCGTACTGCCCGAGCTGGACAGGTCGGCTCGCCTGGCGGGGGACGATGTAGGATATAGGCGTGTTGATGCGCAGGGCTTCGCGGATACATGCGGTGAGATACGGTAACGAAACCCCAGAGAGCTGTTCGATGGAGGGGTCGAGATCGAGATCGGAGCCCAAAACGTTCAGAACTTCCTCCCGTGCGCGCCGTTGTATGTCTGGCCGTCGCGCGAGGAAATAGAATAGAGTGGATATTGCGCCTGCGGCGGTATCCTAATGAGGTTTACCAAAAAATCAGTACCAGTGCCTGTTCGTGCAAAGAATAGGCGGTTCTTACGTGTCCCGCGATGAACAGTGTGATCATATTATCCCGCAGCTCCCGATGCGACATGGCGGGATCTTTAAGCATGAAAGTCATCATGTCATCTCCCGGATTCACCTTCTTATCGGTTAGAAGCTGCATGAACTTGTCGACCAAGGTATCGATCCGACGGATGAGCTTCTTTCGGGGGAAGACGCACTCCATCCAAGGGAAGATGACATACATGGGATTGGCAATCTCCGCCATGACACCGTTGTAATCTTGGACGAACAGATTATCCGTTTCCATGGCGTTGAAATTGTGGCCCAGGATCGTAGAGCCAACGGCGTCAAGGGCGAACCGCTGCGAGTATTTGTCCCAAGTCACGGAAGACCTCTTCTTCCCCACGATTGCGGAGAGATTATGAGCTAGAGAGGTGAAGGCTGCAATAGGAATTCTAGCGTTGAAGGCTTCGTCGATCAAGACAGACTGCTTCCGCCACTGCTCGCCATTGGACATGAGAAGACTGGCAGAACCAACGAAGCGCCACAACAGGGACGCGTCGTCAGGAGTCTCCTTCGGAAATAGAACGACATTGTCACAAAGTTCTTGGGCAAGCTTATCGCGGGGAAGCTATCAACGAAAACAGGATGAACAGCGATAGAGGGCGAAGCATACCTTGAAATCCAAAATATGCACCATCCATCGACCCAGAACCCACACGAGAACAACCTGTTCACCGGCATCCCTAGAAAAAGGCAAGACGAGCCTCTTTATCCGACAGTCTTCGGTCTCTCCACGCAGATAGCTCCAAAGAAGAGGAAGGATGGCCACTCGAGGGAGGTGTCGCAGATTTCGCGGAGGAATAGCGATCCGATACCAGCACAGGAGCAAAAGGACGAGGGGGAGGGCTGCCGAGGCGTACATTGAAATTAGCGAGTGTCCTCTCTCCCGGAAGAAGAACAGAGAGCGGACTGTCATATATACGTCGACAGCTGCGCCCTCCGGCACGTTTTTTCGCACAATACCCGCATCCAGGAGAGAGAATCGCATGCAGCAAGCGGGTACGTATCCAAGAAGGCCAAGACAGTCACGGCCCATTGATTGGCATGAACATATGGTCGCCAGGGAAGGTGGGGCTCTAGACAGCGTCTCGTGCCTTTGAGATGACATGGATAATTTGACATGGTTGAAGGAGAAATCAAACCAATTCTGGGGGGATGGATGAACGAAAAAAAAACGAATTGTTAACTTTTTGTTCAACTTGTTCGGCGGACCAAGGTTAGGAAATTAGAACTGTTTTTGGAATTGTTAGTTTCTGGATGCCTGATTGAGTGAGATACAGTGAAGGGTCGAGGAGACAGCCATCGTTTCGAGTAAGGAACGAAGTAGCTCGATCCTGTGTTACCTCGAACTTGGAAGAAGTGCAAGTTGAGTGCAAGTTTATTTGAGCCAAAACCGGAAGCCGACCGGAGCTTCCCGCGGCTCCACCGTGGCTCTGGCACTTCATTTAGTTACCGAAGGTGAAACTTCTTCCACCAGGTTCGGTTTCCACCACTGATCTCAAAATACACTGGTTAACGGTATAATCGATACTTTACCTTCGGAAAACATACTAACGTCAATACAGAATTCATTGTTACTTCTTGCTTTATTTCATAATCGACCTTGAACGACTGGCGACATTGATACTGATGATCAGTGCGCATCAACGACAGCCCACTACTTGCTAAAGATGGCAGGCGTTATGGCCTTCCACTCATGCCCGGGCCACAACGCATTTGCACTTCCAGCTTTATCCGCGCCTTCCTTGTTTGCCTCGTAATCCCACCCAGTAGAGCCTCCACCACTCTCAATCAGTCCTTGCAGTTGGGCCAAGAACGACACGGCCAAGTTCCCAGGAAGCTTGTCGACATGATTAGGTGGAAGGCCTACCCTAGCAGCAACCTCCACCAGCGTCAGCCCCTCGCCTTGTAGGCGGAATATCTTGTCGTTTAACTGCTCAGCTGGCAGGTGCGTCAGAACATAGACCACAAAACCTGTTAGTATCAAATCAGCAAGAGTGCGATGGTGCAATGGATGGTGGGTTTACTCACCGCTGACGTCTTCAAGCGCGGTGAGGGACGCCTTCGATTGACCCTTCCCGACGATGCTGAATTTCTGGTCCACGATGTATCCGACGAGGGGGGGGAGGTAAGAGTAGAAAAATCCCGTCTACATCCAACGGTGAGTAAACCGCCAGTGCAGAAAAAAACCAAATGAACGCTTACAAAGAACCTTGCCGATGGCAATCCTATCTTCTTGAGATATTCTAGTGCTGTCTTCAGCTCCACGTCCAAATAGCAAAGCGCAGCATATATTCACTAGCAAAATCGTCCTTGTCCTTCAGCAACCCCGCAGGTGCCCCTACAGTGGCAAACCCAAACTCGGACGGCACGAACAGCTTGACGCCCGCAGCCTTGGCGCTATCTGCCAGAGCATACTGGCTCTTGCCCCCTACCACCGCATTGATAGCTGAAATCAGTACGTCGACCCCGTTATCCTTGAGCACAGCAGATACTTCTGCGGTATCCTCGTAATCCACTTTGGCGACCTTGACATTGGGGAGCGGAGTATCGGAAGAGTCTGAGGATTTGCGTGTGAGGACAAGGAAAGAGACGTTCGCTGCGACGAGAGCGTCGAAAATCTGCTTGCCGACTGCGCCATTAGCGCCAACGAGAGCGAATGATTTGTAGGCGGGTGAAGGCATATTGTTGTTAGATGGTTATGATGAACTTGTGCCAGTTTCTTATATGATTTAGTGCAAGCTTTCGTCATGATGGTCCACCGCCACCACGCACACTAAATAAGCACGATATCTCGCAATCTGGTGTGGCATGACGAATCCGTGAGTGTTTTGATACCTAATTCTTATCAAGATCTGTCTAAGATCTGTCAGCTGTGTGATCGAGATGAATAATGCTTACTGATAAGCACGGAAGCAAACTTCCGTGTAAGGTCATCCGTCGATCGTCAACTGAGAGTACCGTAACCAAGCTGTTTGCCACGCGTTCAACCTCAAATTTTCAGAGTCCATTTTCGCTCTGTTCTGACGCTTACCGCGCATTGAAAAAAATTATACATCATGTATAACCAGCATAGACAATGGGCTATATCATCTTACACCTCTACTTCCCTCAGACTGCACTCCTGCACGACATACACCCCTAGACAGCTTTAATTAGTCTCAGCATCGGGTGAAAAACCATCCGAGTCCTCACCAGCAGATCGTGAAATTTCCCCATTTCCCCAAACCTCAACATGGCAAGAGCGCGTGCTGGCCGACGGCGAATGGCATGCCAGCTCGAACAGCGAAAATTCACCCGAAGGACAACGGAATCTCTCCGTCCCGAAAGGCTCCCCAAAGTGGATAGGTATGCTGGCCACCTGGGATTTTCTCTCCGGCGCGACTTGTCCAGAAGATACGTGTATGAGCCGGTCTGACCAGTTCCATGACTGTGTTGTTCTCTATCTTTACCTCCAGGTCAAACCCATCGCTAGACGGAGGGATGGATAACGCCAAAGAGCAATACTGCATCCCATAGTCCAAGTGGTAGAACAGGAGCACCGTTGATGTCTAGAGAGAAACTTGGCAAGTCACTGATAGAGGGAGTAGCCAACGCTCATGTCCGAAGACACAACATATCGATGATCAGGAAATACGGTACCGAGATGGGTGGACCACTCTTGCACCAGGCAGCCAGGGCTGTGTGTTTCTACCTGTGGCACGATGTCGGGGAAATTCACGGCGGAAGTATGATGCGAGGTGTTCTGAGTCGAAGTGGATGCACTGGCTAGGTCGCCCAGCTTGGATGAAGCTGAACCGTGCTGTGTGCTAGGCGTGAATCTGACGACGCTCAAGGTCGTCAATAACAGTGTGGTCAGAGATGAGCATAGCACTGCAATAGATGTCCACATGATGAGATGGTCGCTCCAACCTTTGAAGAAAAGTATTATTCCCTTGCGCTCTGCCTTGATAGTACTAGAAGGACTTACAGCTGGTAGCTTTCTCTCCTGCAGTGCCAGTGACATCGGAAGTCCCCACTGGCGTATCGTCTGCTATTGGCTCTTTCCACAAAGTTAATGGCATCGGATGATGGAGAAAAGTGCGGTAGACAGTATATTTGAACTGGTCAGATATTTAAGGAATGGGCATGGATGAGATAATGGTCCCAGGACAGCGAATACAGCACATGATGTTTCAAACTAGAATGCATGGTGAACATACTGATACCTACACAGCACCTCCATAGCTCAAAGATGAAGGGCTCGGAATACCCTGAGGATGCAAAGCTGTTCAAAGAGTGAGGATGTTGAGTATTCTGAGAGATGCTGGTTCACCTGTGCATGTTTTATAAATGAGCATTTCTCCAAAACCATATTGTGCTGAATGGATAAGGTAGGCACATCAGCGATGTCGACTTGATGACATGTTTCACAAATTTAGCAGTGTCAATCATCATGAACATGTCGGCGGTAACAAGATGATTTTTTGATGATGTCCAGGCTTGATGAGGGCGGTTATACACCTGTATCCTATGCATATTAAAAAAAAAAAAAACAATCACAGCGACGACTGGCAGCAGGCCAGGGGCAGTTGTGGCTTCGGTAGCCAGAATGCTTTGCATGGGTGTACAGTGAATACTATGGGAACGATGATTCTTGCATGTTCATTCTCCTCTGAATTACCTTTGACTTGAATGCCACATTCATAATGCTGTTCTCCTCATCAAATGACCCCAGCTTTATATGACATGTGTACCACCACTGCAATCACTGATATGCTGGACAACTGTACCAGGTGGAAAGTTGGATATATATATATATATTTTCTACCAGGTTAGTTGCCCTATGCCACAGTAAGAGATAATAAGCAAGTAATTACCTGGCAAAGGACCAACTCCCTCAAAGGGCATCATCTCAGTATCCAGTGGGAACTGGAGTACTAGCAGGCCTTGAAATTTAGCAGGGGAGGTTCCCAGATCCAGAGGACTTGTATGATCAGTATGCCAGTAAGGGCTGGGCAGAGTCTGATCATCTGATTGGGCTAGCTGTGAATGAGCTCATAACTGCCTAACAACTGCATATAAGCACATACTTGCTAGACTGCACAAATGAGCTCATATCTGTCAGGAGATGGGTTTAGCCTACTGGACCAGGCCAGCAAGTCTATTAGTCAGTAGATTGGAGAGTTAGTCAGATATCAGGATTCAGAAAGTATAAATAGTGGTACAGAGATAGGGAAGGCATGTTTCTGACCTCTCCCAAAAACACCACCAAGTGAACAGTAAGGGTTGTGTTGAGAGCTTCAAGTCATAGACTCAACTTGAATAGTATTGTGATGACCAGGTCACTTTGTTTTGTGTAAGAACCCCAGAAAGCAACTGAAAGTTTGTGTCAGACAGTCAGAATACACTGAGACAGTTCAGAACAGCTAGTATTTGTATATAAGTTGCAACCAGATGCATCATATCAGTCTGGAAACTGCATCAGGCAGACCATCTGAGATAGATTTTGATGTGTTCAGTGACACAGACAACTTTGTCCCAGTAAACCACAATATATATCTTTGAATTACATTCTATTGCACCCTATCAACATTACATTCTCTATATACTGAGAATCTAGGTGTTACCATTCCTCTCTCAAACCACATTGTGACTTGATATTAGTGATTTGGTGGTGTGCATCTTGCACATTGTTGATTCATTTGGTGCCACTTCTCAGCATTTCATCACTACTGTCTAAAGTCTAGCAATGAGCCAGGCATGGCAGTATCACCCAATCTATGCTCTTTAGGCTTCCTGATCAGACCACTTCTATGACTATGCCTCAATCATTCCTTCAGCACAGCTTTGTCTACTGGCTACCATTGTTCAGGATCTGCACAATGTCATTTTCATGTCCTGCAGGATGACTGTCTGAATAGCAAGTGTAGAAGGTTTTGTTGGAGTTTAAATGCTGATGGTTTGGAAGAAGGGCATATTGAACTTGAAAGGAGAGTATATTCTGACAGAGTAGGGTCAGTGAAAGTTCAGAGTTAAGTAAAGATAGATACAAAATGTCAAAGTATAAAGTAAGTGGTAAATTAATATAAATAGAATGCTATGCTAAAGCTGGTGAAGTGCTGACTGTCACAGTCAGTGACTCAGAGGTCCCATGTCATTGACCTGACACTTTTCTGTTCTTGTTTAAATTCTCCAGGCATGGACATCAAAGTCAGCTCTTCTTTCTCATAGGGTGATGTGTCAATTGCAATTGGATAACACAAGACAGATCCATTGATGAAACATAGCCTCAATAGTATCTACAGTGTGTGTTCAGATATGGTGGAGCAGTTAACATTGCTACATATGAGTTCAAATCCCTGTGTATATTTGGTATGGATTGATATTTTGGCTCTATTTATGAGCAAGAGAAAAATTAAACATCTATTGTAGAACTATGAGTTATGAGTACTCACCCTAAGATGCCCTTAGACTTTGACATAGCCTTGTTTGGTTTTCACTTTTGCACAGTGTCTTATAATTGGAATCTTCAGTGATAGAGAAAAAGCACACCAATAATGAGCCATCTCACTATCTGAGAAAATAGTAGATTGATGGATATTAGACTGTGTACAAGCACAAGATGAGAAACTTGTTCCTGAATCCTGATGCTTGCTCCCAACAGTTCTTCACTATCATCCACTTTCTCAGAGTTCTCACTTGTATAATGCTAATAAAAATAAGGTGAATAACTGGTCTTGTGGTGAAAAGGATAGGTTGTACATTGTATTATATGATGAAGCTGACTGCTATATGGAATCTATGAGATGGGAAACTAATGCTGAAGATGAAAGGATATGAGAAATCTGAAGAGTCAGTCTTCAGCACAGTCACATCATTCTTTTTCTGTGTTTTATTATGTACATATCTCTAACTAAAAGACACATAAGCACTGTTGCTCAAAATATAGTAGAGATAGCCTGAGACATACTCTGTAGAGTGAGAGTAGCAGCATATACTTATATTTAATGCTGACCATATGGAAACCTTTGTATCATAGGATATGACTCAGCAATACTTTCAACATCAACCCTCATTCTCTACTGAAGCAATATTCATAGCCAATAACTCAGTGAAGCATTAGAAGAGACTTAGTAATGCTGGATATGAAGAATCTGAAGATAGACAGAAAGATAAAAAGATTGGATGACAAATTTAGAGACTCCTTCAAGATCATAAAGAAAGTAGGTGATGAGACCTATAAATTATCCATTCCAAAGATGTGAAAAACCCTTCTCATCTTTAATGAGAATCTGCTTGAGCTATTCTGAACAGCAGAATTCTCTAACCAAGAGGCACTGCCACTGCCAAAGCCAGTGATCATAGATGATAAAGATGAATATAAGATCAACATGATTCTCAATGACAAAATTTGTAACAGAAACCAGTGGTTCCTAGTCTATATCAAGAGATATAGCAATGAGGAGAACTATTAGTACACTGAGAAGAACCTTTCACATGCTAAAAGACTCATCATTGTTAGACCCAAGCTGCATGTGATCTTAGACACATGATAAACTGATATCACTTTGCACTTTGAGTGGAAAGACAGAGTTCACTAATGTGAATATGGATTGTTATGCAATAAGGCCTTAGTGATTGGCTTGAGGATAGAGTGGTATAAATAAACTTTAGCTTGAAGCTGGGTTTTACCAGCAAGAGCAAGCCATCTTATATACTGTATATTGCTGAGCTAAATATATGACTCCCTATCATATGTTTCTAAGTCCTGGTGCCTGTTGTCCTTAGGCATTGTTACTGTATACAAAAGGTTGATTGTGCATTGTTGAAAGCTGGTCACTGCATCAGAGAACAATGATAGATTGGCTTGTTGTGATGACTAAGCCTTTTTCATGGTTCTAAGTGTTCATTCTAGGTGCTCTAACTAAGTATGAATAGGAGTTAATACATATGAAAAAGATGAAAGCATGAAAAATCATAACATTACCTCCTTCTTAAGACCATTATCCTGATGGCTTAATTCAGAGATAATTCATAATCCCATATGGCATCTGCTGCATCCATTTGCTTCTCATTTACCCACTGGTTTGATTCTGGTCTATACCCTTTTCAGCTGACCAGGTAGTCAACTGTTGTTGTCATTCCTCTGCTATGTGCTTTGACTTTTTGGTATTTATGATCCAATATTTGATTGATCTCATAATGTTCTTCATTGTCAGTCAGATCAGGCAGTGGTGCAGGAGGTTGTTCCTGGTTAGGAAATGCCAGTGCTACATAGGGCAATAGCAGGGTCTCATTAAAGACATTGTGAATTTGCTAATATGTAGACAGTCAGAGACAATATGCTGAGATGCTGACTTTCTCTTTTACTGTGAAAGGGCTGGTGCATTTGTCAGTGAGCTTCTGCTTTGGACACAGGAGATGAAGGTTGATGGTGTCCAACCAGACTTTGTCATTGATGTTATAGGTATAGGCCAGGTGATAGTGAGCATTGTACTGTCTCTTCATTATTACTGCTGCCTTTTTGAGAGCTATCTGTGTTTCATTATGGATTTTTATCATAGTTTGGGCAAAGTTGGTGGAGGCCAGTGTTATCATGTGAGATCATGTTGTTTGAGTGATATTTGGGTGTCACCTGTAGTTGACAAAGAAAGGGGATTTCTCTATTGCAGAGTGAATGCAGTTATTGTGTTGAAAAGCCATCAGTGCCAACCATTTGACTGAGTCATCTTGTCAGTGATTAATAAAAAGTTGTAGGTACTTTTCAACTTCTTGGTTGACCCTTTTGGTCTGTCCATCTGTCTGAGGGTGATAGATGGTGGATGCATTGCATTTGATGTTTAGAAGTTGATAAAGATCATCCAGGAATTTGGATACAAATTAGAGTCCATGATCTGAGATTACCACTTGAGGCATGCCATATTTGGCATAGACCTTATCATGAAGGATTTTTGCCCATTCTTCAGATGTTAGTTCCATTGAGCAGACAATTGGGATGATCACCTTAGAGAACCAGTTGATGATAAAGAGGATTGCATCATAGCTATTGCAATTGGGAAGTCCAGTCACCATGTCTACTGAGATGTGAGTCCACAGTGACTTTGAGACTTTGTTGGGATGAAGAGAGGCAGCCCTTGCTTGGATAGTGGACTTTCCTCATTGGCTGGTTTCACAACCTTTCACATAGCATTCAATGTCTTGTCCCATCTTTAGCCACCAGTATTCATGCAATACTAATTCCTTGGTTTTCACTATTCCTGGATGCCCTTGAGTGGTATGATTGTGGCACATGCTGATGATCTCCTCTTGTAGGGTCTGATCTCAAGGAATATAGATCTGTCTATCATACTGGATCATTCCTCCTTCCTTTGTTATTTCCTGTTTGTAGTTTAGGGATGGGGCTATATGCTGATCCCATTTGCTGTTATCTCTAGTTGTGCTCTTGATCTGCTCATATATCTCTTCTTCTGTAGGCATTATCATGGCTCAGAAATATTCAGGCTTCAACAATGTCACTCTCTCATTGTTATTACTGCCTTGGTCATGATCAGCACATTGACTGAGTAGATTGGCCTTCTTGTTAGCAGTTCCCACTTTGTGATGCAGTGTGTAGATGTATTGACTGAGCTCTGTCACCCATCATGCCTGGTGTCAGTTCAGTTTCTGTGGTTGTTGGAAATATCAAAGATTCTGATCATCTGTCCAGATCTTGAAGGTTTCAGTAGCACTGATAAGATAGTGTTGCCATTCCTCTAGGGTGAGCATTATGGCAAGTAGTTTCTTATCATAGATTTTGTAGTTCCTCTCAGTTACCATTAGGGCTTTAGAGAGGAAGGCAACTGGTTATCATTTTCCACCCTGTTTCTGAGAGAGGATAGCCTCTATTGCTCCTTCACTCAAGTCAGTTTCTACCCAGTGATGTGCTTGATAATGGCTAAATGACTAAGAGAGGCAAATAAGAAATGAACTCTTAAATGCCAACACCTAACCACTCAATACACAGTCACCAAATACAGTTGAGGTCAGTTGTTTCAAGTATGATAGAAGCACTCTTGCAGTCTTAAGTAAAATCAAAGAAACAGTCAATAAAGACAGTTATTCAACTCTATCTTGCTTCCAAAGATGCAATACTCATGAGAGTAGTTTATAGCAATGTTTAAGTATAATTAGGACTTAGAATCAATGCACAATTGCACTCCAAATCAACTTAAAATATTCCAAAACCCAATGAACTCTGAAATCCAAATACTAAGTCTATCAAGCACTTAGGCTTGATTAGCTGCACTCTTAGCTGGCTAGCAGTCCTCAAAACTGAAGAACTTGTACTCTGATGCTGAAACCCTTATAGTTTGAAACCAAAATTAATCCAAAACCCAAAATACAGTTATTATTCCAATCCAATTCTCTCTAAGTGACAAAGCAACTTAAATAAATCACTAAGTCAAAGTAGAACTCAAAATACATTGTCCCAGGAACTAGCTACAGTGGACTAGAAGGCCTGAATGTGGGGGTGGGTCGCTTGCTTGCTATTTCCCCCTCCCTCCCATTCCCTTCTTTTATACACCAACAACAGGTACAGAATCTATAAATAAAGCATTCAAAATAATATTTCTTCTGTTTAAAGCAGAATCATGCCATTATTCCAGAATGGGGGCACTCCTGGACTCTCCTAGGCTTGCCCAGACCTGCCTGGCCACTGCACAGCTTTATTTTAAGCCTACAGTGCCTGTGGGTACCTAACTCCTTTCTGTCTACTCAGAGTTTTAATCCTCTGAGTTATTCTTAGTAGCTTGATCAATCAGGCCTGGTCAACCAGTCCTATCCACTCTATTTCTCTCAATTCTAAGTCCATTAGATCACCTGATACCTAGAAAATTTAGACTTAGGCATTTGAGTCAAAACTCACAGTGCTAGCCACAGATTATTGGGTCTCTCTTCTTACTGCTTCTGGATGATGCTATCTTTACTCAATACTCCACAACTGGCTATGGTATTATGCCTCTAGCTGTCTTAGAATATACTTGTCTTAGTGGCATGTAGAATTGGCCTCATTTGAGGTACCATTTCTAAGTCCAACTTGGACTTAGTATTTTCCAAGGTGTGATGCTGTTACGATTTTCTCTTACCCCTATTTCTTTTACCCCTATTTATGCTTAGTCATAGCACAAGACCACGGGAAAAGGCTTAGTAAGCACAACTGAA
>NW_025064909.1:259714-260986 GCF_019112545.1 Guyanagaster necrorhizus
ACGGCTCCCCTTTCAGAGAGCCCGACTCAGAGGATGACCCATGGACAGGACCCGCCAGCATTGTCAGCTGGGACGAAGCTATCCGACGTGGAAGAACAGGAGAACCCCAGACTGTCGACCTCGAATACCCCGCCCGAACCGACACCATCTCGTCAGACGCCGACTCCATCCTCGGAAGCTATGGACTCCGAGTACCTGACAATGCCCACGTCTCCGACAGGGCCCTCCAGCGATTCCTGGGCAGTAGGGTCGCTCGACAGTTCCTCAATCCCGAGTTCCAGCGACTCTTCAGCCGCTATAGCCGAGAACTGGAGGAGACGAGAGCGCGCGGAGGAACGCGCTACAGCCGACTCCAAAGCCCTCCCATCGCACGAACCAGTAATCGAGGAGAGGCCGGACCTAGCACTCAAATCAACGGGCGGGTCCCCGACGACCCTTCGCCCCCTCGAACCGTCAATTTACGACCAGCCCGTCAGTTCCCTCCTCGGGGAAGGGGACAGCGGGGACGAGGGCGACGAGGAGGACGACGAGGACAGTGACGATCCATATCGGCAACGACTAGAACGAGCAGGAGAGGACACAGATGAAGAAGCACTGCGAGAAGAGATTGAAAGAGCCAGGGGCAGGGAGTATCAGGAGTTGTACGAGCAGGGCAGGAACTACTTATGGCAGGACGCGCGCTGGCAAGCGACGTCCTTAGGACTCGAATATAGGTATGCAACGGGTACTGAGAAAGAAAAAATTCTACAGTATGCCGCGACGGAATACGCGTGGAGGGAATACGGGCGGCGACACCCGGAAGACCCCCTCATGCCGATACCCCCGTATCGGCCCAGCAACAGACCAAGAGAACCGGCACCAATGCCGCGCACCCCCCCCGTACCACCCAGACGGGCCATCTATATCGCCCCTTCTATCCGAAGACGGGCCGACGACAGCCCGTCCATCCGAAGCACGGCTTCACGACTCATCCAGACAAGAAATCGGCCGGCATGGCAAGCCGCTCAAAGACAGAACCCTTGGACCGGCAGGGGAAGTCGGCTTCTCGGCGGACAACCCCCCCCGGACCAAGCAGAATCAAGTGGGAAGGACCCCATCCGGGACGACCCCGAGGCGACCCGCCTCGGTTTCACAGTGCGAGATGGGGTGATCGTCCGGGTAACCGATCCGAAAGGGAGCCCGATCGCCGACGACAACTCTTTGCACTCTTTCCCCGGACCACCCACAGAATGGAAACAACCGCCATTCGACGGATGGCCTAACCCGATGGGG
>NW_025064909.1:262734-264150 GCF_019112545.1 Guyanagaster necrorhizus
CGAGCCAAAACCCCCGGGCGAGACTTAACCACGAAGGGACAAATCGAAGTATTGACCTCCCGAGCCACCTATCAGGTAACCGCCCTGATCGACAGCGGCTGCACAGGGAGCTCAATCAATCGAGCTTTCGTCAACCAGCATCAGCTTCCCACCAGGGCAACAGCAGCCCCAATACCCGTATATAACGCCGACGGGACAAAAAATCAGGCCGGATCCATCACCGAGTTCGTCGAACTCAGGTTAACTATCGGAGACCACTCCGAACAGATCGATCTGGCAGTAACGGATCTTGGGACGAAGGAACTCTTCCTTGGCCATGACTGGCTGATTCGCCACAATCCATTGATCAATTGGAAAACCGGTCGAATCACCTTCGCCCGGTGTCGATGCAGGAAGATACCGTTCGAACTGCCAGATGAGGATCCGGAAGATCGGTGGGATGAGGAGATGGAAGATGGAGAAACCATATTGGCAGTGGATCTTGAAGAAGAGATCCACATACGGGCCGTCCATCATGCGAACGACCTGGCCGCCAAGGCGAATCAGGGAAAAGAGGAGAAAACGTTTGAGGAGATGGTACCTGAATGGGCCAGAGACTACAAGGATCTGTTTGAAAAGGAGAGCTTCGATGAGCTACCAGCTCCAAAGCCCTGGAACCATGCAATCGAACTAATCCCGAACGCCAACGCCAACCTGGATTGCAAAACCTATCCACTCGGGCACCATGAGCAACAGGAACTCGACAAGTTCCTGGATGAGAACCTATCGAGCGGCCGAATCCGTCCCTCAAAGTCCCCTATGGCATCCCCTTTTTTCTTTGTCAAAAAGAAGGATGGAAAACTCCGACCGGTCCAAGACTACCGAAAGCTCAACGAGATGACGATCAAAAATCGGTATCCATTACCCCTGATTTCAGAGCTAATGGACAAACTTCGGGGTGCCAGATATTACACAAAGCTCGACGTGCGATGGGGATACAATAACGTTCGAATCAAAGAGGGGGACGAGTGGAAGGCCGCATTCCGTACCAACCGGGGGTTGTTCGAACCAACAGTAATGTTCTTCGGACTCACAAATTCCCCGGCCACTTTCCAATGGATGATGAATGATATTTTCAAAGATCTCATCTCCACCGGAAAAGTAACGATTTACCTCGACGACATTTTAATCATGTCCAAAACAAAAGAGGAACATCGGAGCCTAGTACGACGAGTACTAGCCCTCATGAGGAAGCACAAATTATTCCTCAAAGCGGAGAAATGCGAGTTCGAGGTGCTAGAGACAGAGTACCTCGGAGTGATCATTAGCGAAGGAAGCATCCGGATGGACCCAATAAAAGTAGCAGGGGTCACCGAGTGGCCGGAACCCAGCAAAAAAAGGGAATTACAGTCATTCCTTGGGTTCACCAACTTCTAC